>NC_056747.1:243834920-244134920 GCF_019279795.1 Protopterus annectens | reverse complement strand
GTCTTTTCTGTTTGTATGCTTCTGATGAAAATATGCAGTGTATCTGCCAGACTTTTGTTTCCAAGATCATGTATATTCTTCCCTCCTCTTTATGTATTTACCTCAAAAAGCGTTGTCTTAAGCTGTTGGCTCAGGGATCTATGGCGGAATCTTCCTGTCCTGTGTGTCAGCCATCTGCCAAGAAAAAGGCCAGAAACGTGGGTCAGATATGGCTGCCGCCCAGCCTCCTCCAGACATCTCTCTCAAGGCTAGTGAAAGCCCAAAGGATTGTCCTGTGGTTGCTTCAGATTCCTGTGCCATGACCCAGTCAGAGGCCAACATGGATCCGACTTCTCACACATCCTCTGAGGCTTTACAGATGTCTGCTCCTGATGTTGAGGATGAACCATGGTTGATTATATCTGAGGGAATGGGAGGGAGTCTGCAGATCTTAGTGAGAATATTCTTAGTGTACTTATTGAATGTTGTCAGGAGTTTGATGTTTCAAGCAGATGTGCCACAGAAAAAGAAACAGAAAGCTGAGCATTTTTCCCCTGTAGTTAAGGATGCCTAACTTAAATGCCAGGCTTTTACACAGGGGGTTATTCAATGCTTTCATGGCTTTAAAGCCTCCAGCTGGGATGTCTGTACCTGACCCTCCCTGGTTTTCCACTCCACTTGAAAGATTTTAGAAACTGGAGTCTTAAGATGAGGATCTGGATTCAGGGGAAGAGCCCTTGGCTTACTCTTCTGAAATTCCTTCCCCCTTGGGCTTTATTTTAGAGGAAGAGTCCAGATTCCCTCTGGAGGAACTCTTTTGGTTGTACTATTACCCTCATGATGGAGTTTAAATGGAATTGTTCTCAAGTTTCTTGACATTCAGAAAAAGTATTATGAGGTCCTCCTGGTGGAGTCTCCTAAGCTATCATCTGTTCTTTCTGTTATGGCTGCCCTTCTGGATACTTTTTTCAGCAGCTTCTGTGGCCCCTGATTGTTTGCCCCGTGCACCAAAGAAACCTGACAGATTTTACAAAGTGCCTGAGGAGTGTAAGTTTCTTTATAAATGCCTTTCTGTTCTGACAAGCCGTTGCCCTCTACCAAGTTGCTCACTTCAGGTAAGGATAGTAGGGGCTATGGAGAAGCTGGAGAAAAGGTTTATACTGGTGACACTTCATCCTTTTGTGCCATCAGTTGCCAGACTCAAATGACCAGGTATGTTTTGTAGCTCCTTTCTCCAGTTTCCAAAGTGGTTTCTGATCTACATGACTCTGAGGGGAAGGTTTCTGTCCTTTCCCTGTTGGATTGTACCTCCCAAGTTGCTTGCCACTGTATCAAATGCAGCTACAATGCAGTTGATGCCTCCTTTAGGGCTGCTGCCTTTGGCTTAGTTATGAGCCGTTACTCTTGGCTTCGTCTTCAGGCCTATCTGTTGGATGCTCTTTTGGATATTAAAAATCTTGTTGGTGCTGCTGCTGAACTTTTCACATCTCTCCAGGATAAGGGTGAAGCTTTGCAGGAGTTGAAACATATTTTTGTTTCTCCTATTTCCAGGTTTCAAAGGAATTATCCCTCCAAATTGACTTTTGTTTGTAGACAGTCTGTCCTCTGCCTAAGGGCTAAAGGGGTTCTAGACATATGCATCCTGCTAAGTCTACTCAGACTTCTGCCTCCCACAAACCTGCTTTTCAGGACAAGCCAGGTTCCATTTGACAGTCCGTTTCCCCTTTCCGTCGGACAGGTTCCCTTATCTTCCATCTTTCTCTGTCTCTTCCAAATTCGTTACAGATCACAACAGACTCTTGGGTTCTTTCCATTATCCACCAGGGATATTTCATGGGTTGGAAATCCCTTCCTTCCTTTTTGGGCATTCGTCAACCTCCTCAGAAACAACTTTCTTTTTTCCAGGAGGTGCTCCATTCTCTTCTGGTTCAGAGCACTGTTCATCCTGCCCAGGTGGGGAGTTTTTTTATTCCAGAATGTTTTTGGCTCCCTGAAAGGAAAGCACTTGGAGACTAATTCTGGACCTTTCCTGACTCAACACCCTTCTCAAGATTCCTTCCTTTAGGATGTTGTCTCTTCAGACTTTATTTCTCCTTCTACCCAGGTCTTTCTGGTCTCTGGATCTCACGAATGCCAACATTCATATCCCCATTCGTCCCCTTTTCAGGATTTTGTGTTTCTTCCTTGCATTTTCAGTTCTCAGCTTTGCCGTTTGGCCTCTCTCCTTGCCTCAAGGGTATTCACTAAATGCCTCACTGCTGTCAATGCCTTTTGCAGGATTCATGGAGCTCAAATCTTTCCCTATCTGGACATTCTGCTCACTTGAGCTTCTTTCCCTTATGCTCTGCTTCAGGATCTCATGTTTACTATTTCCCTGTTACAGAGCCTGAGGTTCACCATAAACTTCCAGAAATCAGCTGTGATGCCTTTTCAGGATCATATTTTCCTCAGTTGCAGGTTTCAGACTATCCCCATGCTGACATCTCTGCCTGCGGCAAGGTCCTGACTGTCTTTTTCCAGTCTCTTCTTCTCCTGGCTTTAGTCACAGCCAGGGAATTTCTCACATTTCTCAGATTCATGACGTCCACCATTCCCATGCTCCCTCTGGACAGGGTCCACATAAAATTTCAGTGGTACTTCAAATCATTGCATCTCCAACATTGCCACTTCCTGGTGCCCTTCCTTCCCTGTCTCAAGCTTGGGCTTCAGTGCTAGATTCACCAACTTTCTCTCATCCTGGTGATTCCTTTCCAACCATCAGTCTTGACTCGAGATCTCTTTACAAATGGTTCAGAAGGGATGGGGGTGCCTCCTTCAGCCCCCTCAAGGTTCATGGTCTCTGGCTTCTTCATCAAAGGTCAGAGGAGTGGAGGGCTGTGCTTCTGGCCCTTCAGGCTTTTCATCCCGTGCCCCTCATAATTTTCACAGACATTACCACAGGGATGTGGTATGCCAAAAAGCAAGGGGGTACAAGATGCTAACGTTTTTGCGGAGTAGCTCTTCAAGTCTGGAATGCAGCTCTCCAACATCAGGTGACTCTCCAGGCTGTTTACATTCCCCCAGAGCACATTCTAGTGGCAGACTTTTTGAGCAGTTGCAGCACACAAGCTCACAAATGGATGCTTCACAGAGATGTGTTCCTGGACATTTTCCTTAAATGGGGTGTTCCTCAGGTAGATATTTGCCTCCACTCTGAACAGACAACTTCCTCTATTCTGTTCCAGAGTCCCAAGTCCTCTGGCTTGGAAAGTGGACTCCCTGTCTTTTCCTTGGAATGGGATGTTTCTGTACACCTTCTTTCCCCTTTTTCTCTTACCATGAGTCTTGCACAAGATCATGCAGGCCTCTTCCAAAATCCTGCTAGTGACTCCCTTTTGGCCCAGACAACATTGGTACCCCTTCTCACTTGGCCTGGGGCAATCATCACAAGTTACCTCACTGGGTGAATCTTCTCACACAAGACAAGCGGTCTTTTATCCATCCTCACTTGTTCATTCTCCAACTGACACTGTGGGTGATAGGGTTTTGATCCTTTTTAGGCACCTCTTTTCTTAGGATGTGCTTTGGGTTTTGCAGGAGGCCAGGAAACCTATTACATCTGTCCAAAACAAGACAGTTTATCTGCTGCCTCTCTCATTATCAGGATCCTCCATCTGTGAAGGTTCACCCTGGTTCTCTCTTATTTGTGTGATATGCTCCATGCTGGGTTAGGATATTCGTCAACTAAAGCTCACTTGTCAGCAGTTTCTGCTTGTCTGCCCATACATCTTCCTTTGGCTTGTAGATTTCAGGTCAAGCAGTTCTTTAAAGGCATCCTTCATACTGAGCCTCCCAGGAAGCCTTTTCCACCTTCTTGGCACCTCAGTTTTGTTCTTGAAAAATTGACTAAAGGCTCCTTTTTGGGCCTGTTTCTTCAGCTTCCATATAACATTGTACTTGAAGACTGTTCTCCTTTTTGGCTCTCACATCAGTCAAGAGAGTCTCTGAACTTCAGGCTGCCATGGCCATTCCTCCTTTCCTAGTTTTCCAGAGACAGGGGGTGTCTTCATACACATCCTTATTTTATTATTTTTATACCTAAGGTGGTTAATGAGATTTCCCTTGATCAGTCTGTTCATCTTTCCTGTTTTTCCCCTTCTCTGCATTCTGCCAGTGAGAAGGTGCTTCACAATTTAGATATGCATAGACATCTCTGATATTATTTGGAAAAAACTAAAGTTATTCGCAAATCTGAGCAGCTTTTTGTTTCCTTTCATCCCAGAAGTTCATCGTATTACACTGCTGCAGTCATTACACTTGGGTTATCCTGCCGTCAGGTGGTTCCCCTGTCGGCCTGAGTTCCAAAGTCTTGGTCCGGCATCGGTTGCTGTTGCCTCCTCCCTGACGTCAGTGCGAAAGGGGTATATAAGATGCACCAAAAGAAATGGATGGTGCCAAAAAAAAGCTAATAAACCAGCATAAAAGCACCTCGAATCCAAATGGTATGACACGAACAGCTTTTATATAAGACCCAACACAAGACAAACGTTGACAATACGGAATCATGTTTTCGTCATCAACTTCATCAGATAAAATAATGTCCCAGCCATCACATTTTATACATTTATCAATAATTTGAATTTTATATGGATACTCATATTTATTGTTTTGTATTCTATTTTATGAATCATCTATTTTGTCATGGTTATTTATTGTATTTTAACAGTTGTGAATGAAGTGATACCATAGGGCAGTGTTTAAACGTTTTAATTATTTAATTGCAATTCCAATTTCATTGGTCATGCTTTTAATTATAAAATGTGATGGCTGGGGTATTATTTTATCTGATGAAGTTGATGACGAAAACGTGATTCCACATTGTCAACGTTTGTCTTGTGTTGGGTCTTATATCAAAGCTGTTCGTGTCATACCATCTGGATTCGAGGTGCTTTTATGCTGGTATATAAGATGCAGCCGACGCCATTTTCTTCAGTCTTTCTTGCCGTGTGGTGCCCGAAGCAAAAGAGATTTTCATTCCGAATCCAGAACCGAAGTCTTCTACAAAGCTAAGTACCCCATTGGGGAAACTTTTTCTTGCCTCAGACCGATGTCAGTAAAAGTTAATAACTGCATTTCTTGTGGGAAGCAAATACCTCATAAGGATTTCCATTCCTATTGTATCCCATGCCTAGGCCCAGACCACGACGTCACTGGTTGTCGGTTTTGTGCTAGGTTTAACAAGCACACTATTAAACGTCGGTTTGATTTTGCCCGACGTTACTTTGGGAGAAAATTCAATTACACCATGCAGTGGGAACTTCCGATGACAGGAATACATAAAAAGCGCAAAGACAAGGACAGGCATCCGAGGCCCAAAACTGACTATGAAGCCTCTTCTAGGCTGGTTGCCGGTTCTCCGGTTTTCAGCGAGGCGCCTTCGCAGCCCCTGACGACCGCTTCTGCAGAACCAGAGGCAGCCTCTGACTCCCACGTGGAGATGGCTGGGCCTTCGGACGCACAAGTTTTTCAGCCTACCGAAACTAACCCTTCAGAGGGATCCGGAGTGGCTGAGCAACCCGAAGCTTCAGAGGGTGTTTTCAGACCTACTCAGTTAAACATTAAACCCCCTGGTAAGTCTAAGCCTCCTTTAAAAACAAAGAAACAAATACAGCATTCTCTAGGACAGGCCTCCATGCCTAAGAAACAAATGCTAAAAATGGCCGAAGACCTTATCACTCTGATCAGAGGGTCCCATCCCCCTCCTGATAAAAGGCCTAGACAGGATGCAGACTATGACTCATCCGACCAGGTGTCCATCTCTTCTGATTCATCCTCAGACTTAGGGGATACTCTTTACCCCCTTATGAGGATTCTGATGCTGAGGAATCAATTCCATCAGCCTCACCGCCTGAGGACTACTCCTTTGGGGAAACCCTACATACCATGAGGGAGCATTTCCACTGGGAAGGCCAGGATTACTCAGAATCCAAGAAAAGGCTCAGAGACATCCTTTTTTTACCTCAACACAGACCCCTTGCTATTCTGCCAGTGTTAGATATTGTGGATGATGTGTATACTGAATCCAGCTTAAATCCTGATTCCTTACCTCCAGCCCCTGTTAAACCTGACAGACACTACAGAGTCCCTGACTCTCATAAATTTCTGTATAAAAGCCCTGTAGCTGACCCTGAAACTATTTCTCAGGGACCCAAAGGAGTTAAGGCCTCATCAGCTAAGAATCCAGTTCCCTCTGACAGAGATTCCAGAGCATTAGACAGATGGGGAAAGAAAGTATATACATCTGCAACTTTAGCAATGAGAGCCTTAAATTGCCAGTTTCACATGCTAAAATATCAGCAATTTTTACTGTCTCAGTTAAAACAAAAAATGCTACCAGAATCAGATCCTCCTAATTTTAAAGAGATGCAGGATTTATTGCATGTAGCTGAACAAGTGGGAAAGCATACTTTGCAATGTGGTTTTGATTCTCTAGAGGCCTCCTGCAGAGCAGCAGTTACAGGCTCTGTCATTAGAAGACATGCTTGGTTAAAATAACATACGTTACCAGATCATGTTAAAGCAGGATGTGTTATTTGGCGTTAAGGCAGAAGAGGTATTAAAGAAAATGGAGGATAAGGCAAAATCTATGCAAACGGTGAAGGATTTCTTACAGGTTCAGCCTCCTAGACTTAGCAGAAACTAGCCAACTAAGAATTGGTCCTTTCCAATTACAGACAGACCTCAAAGGGGAAGATACAGATGTCCAAGAGGTAGAGGTCAACCACAAGGTCCTTACAGGCCTTGACAATGGGTTGCATCAGGCCAGAAAGAAGGGGAAGACAGGCCCCAACCATATAAAAAGCAGCTCCAATGACTTCCCACTACAGCTGCCAAACAAATCCCTCTTGGCAGCCCCTTGGGAGGAAAACTGGCACTCTTCTACCACAATTGGCAAATGATCACCAAAGACAAATGGGTTCTCAACTTTGTATTTCAAGGTTACAGGTTCCACTTTCACACTCTGCCAAGGTTAAAAGGAATGCTAAATCTGCCACCAAATCAATGGGCAGAAGCTCAAAAACAAATTACAGCATTCATGGATATGAGAGCTATTCAAAAGGTACCATCACAGGAGCAAGGACAAGGATTTTACTCAAGACTCTTTCTGGTACCCAGAAAGGACAAAGCCTGGAGGCCCATTCTGGATCTTTCGTCTCTAAACACTTATCTGGATGTTCCGAAATTCAAAATGTTGACACTACAGCAGCTTCTTCCCATGCTGGGCAAGAAAGCTTGGCTCGTGACTTTGGACCTCAAGGAGGCATACCTGCATGTCGCTATCAGACAAAACTGCAGAAGATACCTCAGATTCATAACGGGTTCAATGCACTACCAATTCTCTGCACTGCCCTTTGGCTTATCTACTGCACCCAGGGTCTTCACAAAGTGCCTGGCACCAGTAATTGCATTTTGCAGACCGAAAGGAATTCAAATTTATCCGTACCTGGACGACTGCCTGATTGAAGCAGAGAGCAAGGACATTCTTCTAAAGCATCTGGCATTTGTAAAAAAGTTATTAAGTTGCCTGGGGTACACAGTAAACGAAAAGAAATATGAAATTGCTGATTGAATATTTTTCACCTCAGGAACATGAACTGACTGAGGATTTGAAGCGTTCCTACACGAATATGCTGAATACTTTCTCTAGTGACATTATCCTTGACAGAATTGACATTTTACACGAACAGATTTTGGGGGTATGAAAAACGCCTGCAGAGCAGCAAGCTAAAGAAGCTTCAGAGAGATTTAACAAGATTTCCAGAGTGGGAGGGTCTTTGCATGGCCCAGACCTACCCAACAGGAGAATGAATGACCTCCTGAGTTACATGACACACCCCCTTCTACAAGGACAGTGGAAGAAGATACTAACTTACCAGCGAGACCCACTGACGTGATGCACTCGCTAGGTACTGCACCGGAGGTAACCAATACTGCATCTGTAGACCATTCCTCTACCTCCAGTAAGATTGACAATGTTAACCCTAATACTATAACTAAACCTTTTTTGGAAGAGGAGAGGCGACCGAAGGATTTGCCATTACTTCCTTTTCAATTATAAGAACCTCTGCCCATCAAGGAGAGATCAAGGAGCCATGGAAGGAGAGGCAAAGGCCTGAACAGGCAGAATGTTCCAACACAGCAGCAGAGATTCACCAGGAGCCAAGTTTCAAAGGTTTGGTCCTGAACATATCTGACATTACTTTGACTGAGTCGCAACTATCTGTTGTAAATAGAGGGTATCTTTTATTCCTACCCAGAAAACTGACTTAGCTGACATTTTACAAGAGTTGAGGCTTTTTGCCAGAACACTCACGTTAAAAACTATTTTTGGGAAGTCTGAAATTGTACGCTCAACTTTTTCCAAACCCAGTAGTTTCGTTCCTAAAATGCATCCGGTAATGGATACTTTTGTTGCAGCATGTGAGGGTGAAATTAGACATTTTTGTAGCTGGGACTCATTGTGGTCACTGTAATCTCAGCACACCTGAAAATCATGCACTTTATGAGCTAAAACAGCTATCATCTATTGAAATTAAACCTGCGGATAAGGGGGAGGGGTAGTGGTACTCAACAAAGATTTATATCTTTCGCAAATGCTTTTACTATTGAATGATGTTGATACGTATCAGAAAATTACTGCCATACAAGCTAAAGCTATTTCTGATAGAGTGTCTGTGATGATTTTTGACCTGTTGATAGAAGGTAGAATAACAGAAGAATTATTCAAGTATTTTATTGTTGACATACCTTTGTACCCCCCCTCTATCTATGGACTACCTAAAGTCCATAAAAACCTCTATACCCTCCCGATGAGACCCATTGTCTCCAGCAGAGGCTGAAGTACTGAGCCTTTATCCATTTATGTGGAATAGGCCTTACAACCAGTACTTAAGACCTGTGGTAGTGTATTAAGACACAAATACATTTTTGTATAAGTTGCATGATGTAGTTAGGAATACCACGGAACAGTACTTTTTTGTTACTATGGACATCACATCGTTATTTACGGTGATCCCCAATGCTTGGGGCATTGAGAATATCGGGCATCTATTGTTCTCCAAGCAATTTTACTCTAGTGGAAAATAGAGCAATTCCACCAAGGCACGACTCCACTGGTATCTTCCACACGAACAAGCTTTATTGAAACACACTTTCTTCAGAATAAAACCATAAACGCTGTAGTCACTACAGATGCGTTTTCGTCCTCTAATGACTTCCTCAGATGAAACAGAAATGCATACCTTTTATAATTCTTCCACCTAAAATACTGTCCACTTAATTAATACTGCTATCCAATTGGTGTATATTCTTAATGTGGTCACATCTACTTAATAGATGTTCAGCCCTATAAAACTTTTTTTTGAATTCCTTTAAAACAGTTCTAAACACATACATACATATATAAATATCAAAATATCCACAATACCTTCTCTAAACTCTAATAGATATAAATATATAAATATAAATACAAATAAGGTTTAGTTTTATACATGTTAAAAACCTTAAAACAAACTTTTCTTCCATACAATAGCACCATCTTGTGTCCAAAGAAAGAATTAAAATCCTATACAAGTGCTTTTTAGATAAATGGTTCAAACAGTAATATAGTAAAAGACATACATTTTCTTTTTTCTCTTTTTTTTGAACCAGAATAAATTATTGCACATACACTTTTGATGTTGCAGTCCTTAGTTTTGTCCTAAGGTAAGAAGTATTCCATTTTTTAAAGTTAATATACATAAAGGGATACATTTTTCCAGAGTCACTAGTGCTTTGCAGCCCTTAACTTTAAAACTGGAGCTAGAGAGACTGCATCATTCAGACCTGGAAATCTAGTAGCTTCCAGGGATAGTTGCCACAGTAGTTCTTTGTATTCAATGGAAGTCTCCCATGGACCTCCTCTTATGTCCTTTGGAATTACTTCCAATACAAAGAATTTGAATTTACCTTCTTGACAGCTTATTGTGTGTCTGTAAAGATCATTCTTGGTACATTTTGTTCTAATTTCATAGTTATGGTCCTAGATTCTGTTTTTTAACTTTCTGATTTACCTACATAGAATGCTTCACAATGCCCTATGTACACTATACCACTAGTGTCACAATTCGCATAGTCCCTACTACTAATACGTCTATCCCTACTGCTAACCAGAATAGTGTCCCTCATGTAGATATACAGACAACTGGGAGCATCGTCCACATTTAAAGGTCCCCACTTTACCATCTTTACGCTTAAGGCCATCATTTTGCCTCCTAATATAGTCTTTAGACTTCTACCCCTTGTGTATGTGCATCTTAGAGTTATCGAAAATTCCCTCCAAGTCTGATAGTTCACCAAATCTATTCCATTCCTCTACTAACAATTTTCTTATTCTTACTGCATCTCCATTATAATCTGTCACAAAATTTCTTTCACCTTCAAAATTCACTGTTTTAACCTTTTCCTTACTAAGCCCTGTTTTGTCCCGCAAAATGGGTTTAAATCTATCCTGCCTTTTTTCTCTAACTTCTTTTTCTGTTTTTTATAAATTTGTTGGGGTAATCTCCTTCTATAAACATTTCACTCAATGTTTTGCATTCTACCTCAAAATCACATTCTCTGGATGTCATATGACCACCCCTAACATATTGTCCCTTAACAATTCCTTTTTTCTGATGTAGGGGGTGTGCACTATTGTAGGCTAAATATGAATTTGAGAAAGTTTCTTTCCGATATATCTTTGAACTGAAAATACCTTCACATTTCTTAATAGAAAGGTCCAGATATTCCAATTCATCCTTATTAATCTTGTATGTGAATTTTTTTAAAAATTAGTTGATTCTGATATATAATTTAAAAATTCAAAAAAACATGCTTTCAGAGCTTGTCCATAAAAAACATGTCATCCAGGTAGCTCTTGTACAGTTTCCATTTTACTCTAGTGACAAAGTGAATTTGATATGCTCAATGTTGGAGATTATATTAGAAAATAATGTGTTTTGTATTGGTAGTGACATGTACCTTCAGAAGATAGGCGTAGCTATGGGGACTCCGTGCCAATAGCTATGCCAATCTAGCCCTAGCTAAATGGGAGAGCACCTCTTTCCTGACCAATCCAACTTTTCAACCATACCTGAAATGGTATACTTGATTTGTGGATGATGTTTTTCTCCTCTGGACAGGCACGCTAGATGAGCTAGACATTTTTATTGAGTTTCTGAATACCACAACATTGTTTCTTAAATTTACTAGTAAAGTGTCTTCAGAAGAAATAGACTTCCTGGACGTTAAGCTCAAGAAAAGTGACATCTTAGGTATTCAGACTAGCATATATAGGAAACCGACTAGGAGAAATGCATTGCTGCATAGAAGCAGCATGCACCCTAAATTTGTCAGTAAAAATGTAGTAAGAGGACAAATTCATAATGTTGATGCCCAACTTCAGTTAGCGCTTGATGATCTGGAGAGTGAATTCAAAGATAGAGGTTATTCACATAAGATGTTTTGTACACAGGTATCTGAATTAATGGCAGAGAGGTCTTCCAGAGGTAAACCTCTGTTTATGGATAGAATAGATCATAATATAGGGCATGACCCTAGTGAACAAAATAAACTTAGATTTCCACTCACATATACTGGGGATATTGGAACATTCTGTGATGTATTTAAACAAAACTGGAATATTTTAAAGACTATAGGTGAACTAGATGGATTACTGGATGATACACCTAGGTTTGCCTTTAAGAATAAGAAAAATCTTAAGCGTCAACTATGTTACTTACATAGACAGAATAGTTAATAACAAGATGTCACAAAGGAAAGGTACTTATATATGCAGCGTGTCAATATGTGCACTCCTGCTTTAAATACACTCATATGGCTCCAAACTTTGAGATAGTGGCTACACACTACGCTGATTGTAAAACTAAGAATCTAATATATTTTGCTTTTTGCACAGCATGCAATGCCTACTACGTAGGTAAGCCAAAATCGTATGATTAAGGAGCGTATTCAAGAGCAATATAGGGATGTCAATAATCATAAAACTACCAGTGCTCTTTATAAGCACATAGAACAAGAAGGTAGTTCACACATTTTTAATTTTTTTGTTTTGGATATTTTATCAGAAGGGAAGAGAGGTGATGACATTAAGAATCGCACCGAACCTTTAGAACAAAAGTGGATTCTTAAATTAAATGCATATACACCACCTGGTGTTAATTAAATGGTTTCTTTGAAGCAGTTTCTTAAAGCTAGAAGTTTAAAACATTGAGACCGAGAGATGTATATGCATACATTTTATTCTATCTAATTTTATATATGCATTCTTGTTTATATCTTTACTAAGGCAGCTATTAGTTATTCAACATGTTTCACATATTGTTATTTAATATGTCTAATATGCAGCTACTTAATACGTCTTCTGTAAATGTGTGTGTGTGTGTGTGTGTATATATATATATATATATGTGTGTGTATATATATATATATATATATATATATATATATATATATATATATATATATATATATATGTGTATATATATATATATATATATATATATATAATTTTATGTATTTTCACTATATACTGTTTTTAGGCACTGTGGTCTTTTAATGACTTGATTCAATTTACAAGGTGTCAATTGCTCTTTGCATTTAAGCTGAGAAACTGTTTGTTTGAATGTAGTCTGATGAAGTGACCACAGAGGTCATGAAAGCTCTTACTTTGAGCTCCTCAATAAAGATTTTTTGCATTTTTTATCGAAGCACTATTGTGTTTATCCTGAACAGTCGTGGTGGTTTGGCTCTACTCTTTTGTTACTGTCTTGTATAGACAGGATATTTTGAGATCACAATTTGATATTTTGGTTACTTGGTCTGGTTATCATCCTGTTACATTTAATATCAAATAATGTAGTCTTATTCATTTGGTAGTTTGTCTAGAATATTCATAGGGTGGTCGTGGTGGTGCAGCGGTTAGCATTGTTGTCTCACAGCAAGAGGTCCTCCGGTTCAATCCTCGGCTGGGGTGCCTTCTGTGTGGAGTCTACATGTCCAACCTGTGATCGCGTTGGTTTCCTCCCACATCCCAAAGACATGCTGCAGATGGATTGGACACTCTAAACTGGCCCTAGGTGTGTGTGCCTTCTGTGGAAGGTTGGACGCTGGGCTGGCAACTCGACACCGCAAAACTCCACTGCCAATCATGAGCGGACAAGGTAATCCACTGTGGTGACCCCTAACCGCCAAAAGAAGAAGTAGTAGTCTAGAATATTCATATGCAGTAACTTGTACCTGCACTGAATCAGTTAATGCTTATAAAAATCCAGCTGTTACATTCAGTCATCATGTCTCATTTAAAGCTTGTGTTAGTTATCTTAATAAAAAAGATAATTTGTTCTTTAAATTTTAATTTCAAGAACAAAATCTGTGATTTTCTTGTACCATTTCCACAAATGTTTTGGGTTTCTGATTTCACGATGGGAATGGACCCTATTCCTAAGCCATGGTATGATTAGATAGGATCATCTGATGTGTTTCGAGTTTGGGCAGCTATTCTATTTGCAGTCTGTATGTGGGTTAAGAAAACTTAAAGAAACTGATATCTTCCCCCAAAAATGCACATCTTAAAAAAATTGGGTATATGAAATCATTTGAATTATATTCAGTTTATTGTAGGCCGAAAGGAAAAATTTGAGTTAGGGTTTTCACAATGAGGTTTTAGTTGCTGACTTTAATATTGTACCTTTGGCTTCCAATGTAAATATCCATAACTGCATGCAAATGTTAGAGCTGTTAAATCAACCAATTTTAATAGAGAATTCTCTGAATTGCTAAACTGTGAAATATACTAGTCTTGTTAAGTCAGAATAACAACAGTCTTTAAATCAAAGTTGATTATTTTGAATTAGACAATTTTAATCCATAATATGTTCACAAACTCCATGATGGCCATTTTAAGGGTCATAAATTTGATTATCGAACATTGATGATCCACGATCTTTGCATGCATCTTATAGGAGAGGGGGTGTTCATTACAAACTCAGTGTTTTGGATTTCACTTTGCATATAAATGTAATTAAGCAGTCAGTTGCCTTATATTCAAATTAATTTAAGTATGATGCATATAAATGACAGCTTGTCTCTTCTAGGCTAAATTATCACGTAAACATTGTCTTTTTTGTACAATTTAGTTTTAAATTCTTCTTACTATTCAGACTTCTTATTGCTGGTCTTCACCTTGAATGAGATAAGTACCTGTCCTGGTTGTCTGTATAAAAAAAAAAAAAAAAAAAAAAAAAAAAGGGGTCTGTATTACAAGACCGAAGACGTATTCTTTCGAATGAGTCTTGGTCGAACACGCTGAAAACGCAAAATATCGAAGCGGCTGTTAAGCAAATTCTTTCCCTGTGAAAGAATTTGCTTGGCTGCTTCAGTGCTTTGCCATTTTCGACACTGTAGTGCGGTCTCAGAGTTGGTATATTTAAGTAGGGTGGGGGGGTGCAGCCCCCCATTTAATGTAATGTTTGAAATTGTGTTTTTATTTATTTTTGTGTTGGAACAGAGATTTTTTTTTTTTCCCTTGGAAAAAAATTGCTGATGTTCATCGTGTTTCACTGTTGCAGTCATTACTCTTGGGTTATCCTGCTGGCAGGCTACCCGCAGTCAGCCTGAATTCCAAAGTCTTGGTCCGGCGTCAGTTGCTGTTGCCTCTTCCCTGACGTCAGTGCGCCAGGGGTATAAAAGATGCAGACAACGCCATTTTCTTCAGTCTTTCTTGCCGCGCAGTGCCCGAAGCAAAAGCAGTTTGCAAGTGCCGGTCGGCCGACTCCTGAGATTTTCAAAATCGAATTTCAGATCCGAAGTCTTCATTAAAGCTAAGTACCCCGTTGGGGAAACTTTTTTCTTGCTCCAGACCGATGTCAGAAAAAGTTAACAATTGTATTTCTTGTGGGAAGCAAATGCCTCATAAGGATTTTCATTCTTAATGTATTCCTTGCCTAGGCCCTGATCACAACGTTGCTAACTGTCGGTTTTGTGCTAGATTTAACCAACACACTATTAAGTGTTGGTACAATTTTGCCTTTCATTACTTTGGCCGAAGGTTTAATTATATAATGCCATCGGAACAGCCGACTATCGGAGTTTATAAAAAGCGCAAGGAAAAGGACAGGCATCCGAGGTCCAAAACCGATGAATAGGCCTCCGTTAGGCCAGTCGCTGGTTCTCAGTGAGGTGCTTTCGCAGCCCCTGATGCCCGCTACCTCAGAGCCACAGGCCACTTCCGACTCCCACGTGGAGCCGACTAGGCCTCTAGATACTCAAGGTATTGGACTCTCGGAAAATATTCCCTCAGATGGGTCCGGAGCCGCTGAGCAGGCATCGGCTTCTGAGGGTGTTTTCAGACCTACACAATTATATGTCAAGCCAACATCAGCTTCAAAGACAAAGACTAAAACGGCTCTAAAGACAAAGAAACAAGTACAACATTCTCCTGGACAGACTTCCATACCTAAGAAACAGATGCTTAAGATGGCCGAAGACCTAATTACTTTGATCAGGGGTACCCATCCCCCTCCTGATAAGAGACCTAGGCAAGAGACAGAATATGATTCTTCTGATCAGGTTTCTATTTCCTCCGATTCCTCTTCTGAACAGGGATACTCTTTTCTTCCCTATGAGGATTCTGATGCTGAAGAATTTATTCCTTCAGCCTCTCCTCCTGAGGATTATTCTTTTGGGGAAACCCTGCATACCATGAGGGAACATTTTCACTGGGAGAGCCAAGATTACTCAGAATCTAAGAAAAGGCTCAGAGACTTTATTTTACTACCAAAGCACAGACCTCTTTCTACTCCACCTGTTCTAGACATTGTAGATGTATTTTCAGAGTCCGGCCTGTCTCCTGACTCTTTACCCCCTGCACCTGCTAAGCCAGACAGATACTACAGGGTTCCAGACTCTCATAAATGTCCATATAAGAACCCTGCTGCTGACCCAGAAACTATTTCTCAGGGTCCCAAAGGGGTCAAGGCTTCCACTGCAAAAAACCCTGTCCCCTCTGATAGGGATTCTAGGGCATTGGACAGATGGGGGAAAAGAAGTTTACACTTCTGCTACCTTGGCCGTAAGGGCTTTAAATTGTCAGTTTCATATGCTTAAATATCAGCAATATTTAATGTCACTGTTTAAACAGAAAATGTTGACAAATTCTGAATGTTTGACAACAAGGAAATGCAGGATTTATTGCATGCAGCTGAACAAGTGGGAAATCATACTTTGCAATGTGGTTTTGATTCATTGGAGGCCTCTTGCAGGGCCACTGTTACAGGTTCAGTCATTAGAAGGCATGCTTGGTTAAAGGAACAGAATCTGCCTGATCATGTTAAAGCAAAATTATTGGATGCCCCATCACAGCATGATACTTTGCTGTTAAGGCAGAAGAGGTGTTGAAGAAAATTGAAGATAAAACGAAATCCATGCAGACAGTTAAGGATTTCTTACAGGTACAGCCACCCAGATTTAGCAGGAATTGGCCTACAAAGAATTGGTCCTTTCCAGTATCAGACAGGCCACAAAGAGTCAGATACAGACACCCCAGAGGCAGATCCCAGCCCCAAGGCTCATACAGGCCTAAGCAATGGGGTGTTTCTACCTCCAAAAGCAGAGAAGACAAATCACAACCTTACAGAAAACAGTCCCAATGACTTTCCTCTGCCAGAACTAAGCACTTATTTTTTGGCAGCCTCCTTAGGGGGAAAACTAGCACTTTTTTCTCCAAATTGGCACATGATTACCCAGGACAAATGGGTCTTGAACATAGTGTCTCAGGGCTACAGGTTCCAATTTCACACCCTGCCAAGGGCAAAAGGTATGCCAGACCTGCCACACAATCAATGGGCAGAGGCAAGTTTCATCCCTCATGGATTTGAGGGCCATTCAGCAAGTACCACAACAAGAACAGGGACAAGGATTTTACTCAAGACTCTTCTTGGTGCCCATAAAGGACAAAGCCTGGAGACCAATACTGGACCTGTCTATTCTAAACACATTTCTGGATGTTCCAAAATTCAAAATGTTGACTCTGCAGCAGCTTCTGCCCATGCTGGGCAAGAAGGCTTGGCTCGTAACTTTGGACCTAAGAGGCATACCTGCATGTCCCAATCAGGCAATCTTGCAGAAGATAGCTCAGATTCATAGCTGGCTCAATGCACTACCAATTCTCTGCACTGCCCTTTGGCTTATCTATTGCGCCCAGGGTCTTCACAAAGTGCCTGGCACCAGTAATTGCATTTTGCAGACAAAGAGGAATTCAAACATATCCTTACTTGGACGACTGCCTTATTCAAGCAGAGAACAAAGACATTCTTCTACAGCATCTGGCATTTGTAAAAAGATTACTAATTTGCCTAGGGTACATAGTAAATGAAAATAAATCAAAACCAGTACCCTCTCAAGAGATGATATTCCTGGGTGCAAGCTTAAATACAACTGCCCAGATGGCTTATCTCATGCCAGACTAACAAAGGCAACTGACTTCTTACATCAAATTGTTGGCAACATATAGACCCAGTTATCTGCAAGAAAAATTCTGCAGGCTTTGGGCTTCATGGCATCCTGCTAATTCCATATGCCAGACTGCATATGAGGAAACTACAATGGTATCTAAAAAGTGTTTGGACTCAACATTGCCACAGCCTGGAAACATTAATTACACTCATTCCCTGCCTGCAACAGGAGTTTCGATGGTGGGCACAGACCTGTCACCACAACAAGGGATGGCCATTCACTTTACCCACAGCCAGGCAGACATTAACAACGGATGCATCAGATTATGCCTGGGGGGCCCACATGGCAGGAAAATGTATTTAGGGCACATGGCCCGCAAGCCAGATGCATCTTCATATCAATCAAAAAGAGATGCTAGCTGTTCAGAATGCCCTGACAGCTTTCAAGGATCTACTTCATCCAGGACAGCTGCTGATAAAGACGGACAATACTACAGTCATGTGGTACATAAACAAGCAGGGAGGCACACATTCCTATCCCCCCCTGCAGACAAGTCATGACTTTGTGGTACATAGCATTGACTTATCAAGTTTACCTGCAAGCACAATTCCTGCCATGAAAAATAAATACTCTGGCAGACGAAATAAGCAGAAACCTAATGGATCCCCACGAGTGGAAACTGGACCCACAAGTCTTCAGCATAACAAGGAAATGGGGATACCCAGACATAGATCTATTTGCCTCCCCTCACAACTGCCAACTACGTAGATTCTGCACAAGGATTTATCACAAGCAAGCATGGAAAGTGGATGCCCTTATCCTTCAGCTGGAAAAACCTAACAGTATATGCCTTTCCTCCACTGCCTCTCCTCCCCAAGGTACTCCTAGAGGTCAGACAAGAGAAGCCAAAAATGATACTGATTGCCCCAGACTGGCCACGCTAGCACTGGTACCCAATCCTAAAGAACTTGTCTCAAGGTCCAGCCTGGACCTTGTCTTAAACTTCTCACTTACTGACCCAACAAAACAATCAGATCCTGCACAGGCAACTCAGGACCTTACATCTGGCAGCATGGCGGATAATGTAGTCATTCAGAACACTCCTCTTTCCAAGGCTGTAATGGATGTTATCTTGGAGGCCAGGAGAACCAGCACCAGAAAATCTTATGTAGAAAAATGGAAGAGATTCTGTGCTTGGAACCAGGCACAAGGTATTGACACGTTTGTACCGGATATTCCTCAGATTTTACAATACTTAACTGAGATGCTGGACAAAGGCCTATCCTTTTCATCAATTAAGATTCATGCCTCTGCCATTTCAGCCCATTACAATACGGAACCACCTATTTTTTCTCACCCCTTAATAAGGCAGTACCTCAGAGGGGCCAAAAACATAAGACCTCCAAGGAGAGCACCAATACCTGCACAGGACCTCAATTATGTCTTGGAAAAAGTCACACTGCCTCCTTTTGAGCCAGCCTCAACAGCTGATATAAAATTCTTATCCTGGAAAACAGCTCTGCCCCTAGCAATAACCTCCGCAAGACGAGTCTCGGAGTTACAGGCACTCATGGCTGTGGAACCTTTTATCATTTTCCATCCAGACAGGGTTTCTCTATGGACAAATCCTACATTTATGCCTAAGGTGGTGTCCAGTGTGGCTCTTAACCAAACCATCCACTTGTCTACCTTTTATCCAAACTCACAGAACAAGGGTGAGAGACTTCTGCATTCTTTGGACATACACAGACAGCTACACTTCTACTTGGACAGAACTAAAGCTATCAGAAAGACTGAGCAACGTTTAGTGGCATATGCTGCAGGATCACAAGGAAAGGCTATCTCAAAACAGACTATTTCAAAATGGATAGGCCATTGCATTCATTTCTGCTACTCACAGCATGGCAAATTAGTGCCTAAGGGCATTAGGCCACATTCTACCAGAGCAGCAGCCATTTCAGCAGCCTTCCTCAGAGGAGTACCAACCAAAGACGTCTTAGAGGCTGCAACTTGGAGTTCAGTGCACACTTTTACAAAGCACTACCACTTACCTCTCTACTCTAAATCCAGAGCAGGCTTTGCCACTGCAGTTCTGCAGGGCCTCATAGCCTCTCCTAATCCTATTTAGCCCAGCCACCTATCCTCAGCTTTGGGATTCAACCCAAGAGTAATGACTGCAACAGTGAAACACGATGAACGAAGTACAGTTGTGTGCCTACCATAAATGTAGATGTTAGAGTGTATTCACTATTGCAGTCCAGGTTACCCTCCCACCATCCCCCTTTTCATTTGTTGGATCTTATCTGTACTTCTCTTTTCTATACAACCTATGTGGTGTATTTGCTTGTAGATGAAGGAAATGTTTACTTTAGTGCATGCATGTTTATTGGCATAATCTATTTAGCCTACCCTTTTGGGGGCACCTGAGATCTGGGGCAAGAAAAACTGAAGAAAATGGTGTTGGCTGCATCTTTTCTACCCCTGGCGCACTGACGTCAGGGAAGAGGTGACCGCAACCGACACCGGACCAAGACTTTGGAATTCAGGCCGACTGCGGATAGCCTGCCAGCAGGATAACCCAAGAGTAATGACTGCAACAGTGAATACACTCTAACATCTACATTTATGGTAGGTACACAACTGTACTTTCTGACACTTCGACATTGTAAGCTTTCACTTACATAGGGTTGATTAATCACTGTTCGCTTTTTTAAGCGTTCGGTGATCTAATGTAGACCCTGTAAAAAATACCTGTAATTATAATGCTATTCCTTATTTTGAATTCATACATCATTAATTTATGTTGTTGCATGGTGCTTAATGTACTTCCCACAAATTAATAGCAATACATAAGTTGTCATTTATTTGTAGTTTAATTAGGTTAGTGAAGTGGTGCAAGATCCTTTTCAGGCACACTCCAAGCCAAAAGGCAAAACAATGCATATACAACAGAGAAAAACATTGCTGGTATATATAAATACATGCAACACAAAGTATACTAAACTGATGTACCAGATTAGTAAAATACAGTACTATTTACATCCTATGTATGGAAAAGTATACCGTTAAGGAAAACCGTGATTTACCAATATAGGATTGTATAAAAGCAGAGGTTTTAATTGCAGTGCAGAGATGAGGAAGCATTACAATTTAGAGATAATCAGTGTCCTTATAACAGGAGCATTTGTATTCTCTCATTATGTGTTCATTTTGATTTTGTTGAGGCAAGCTTTAAGAATGATTTTTTTCACAGATGGCTAAGGAAAATGGGATCCGTTAAGTTTTGAGGCTTGTGTTGCTACATAGTAGAGAAGAGGCTCTATGTACGGTTAGCTTGTTAGACAGATCTGTGTATGGACAACGTGTTAGCAAAAGTGGCAAATAAATGTTTTTGAAGAGATTGAAAGTGAATGCGTTTATAAAATACCCAAGAAGGAAATGGTGGCTACAGACACTTTTCCGATAACAGTATATTCACAGGAAGTAATAATACTTTCCATGAAAGTTAAAGAAGATAAGGATCCAAGATGATTGAAGATACTCACAAACTTCAATAAATCAGTAACTATTTTCATCTGCTTATACAAAGTGAGCACTGAGACTTCATCAGATATATTTTCTTCTACTTGTTTAGAAAGTATAATTGTTCTGCAGAGACTGGAAGCCCATTAGCCTTTGATTTAGTGAAACAAAGCTGCTCATTAGGCTACCCAACAAATAACCAGTCTTATCTTCAGCTGTTTGAAGTGCAGTGATCTTTTGATCCAGCAATGGTGCAATAACAGGTAGAACATATTTAAGACTATGGAGCTATATGAGCTTTTGTTTAAGTAGACTGGAAAAATTTTAGGCCACCTGAAGTTATAGGAATACTTTAGCTATTGTTGAGTCGTATGATTTTAAAAGAATAGAGTACCGTATGAAGTAATACCTACATGTTTTTGACATGTAGTGAAAGGGATATGACTTGAGAATTTTGTAATGTTCCTGTAGAGTTTGTTGCGTGTAAGATGGTTCCAAATCGGGGAGACTGCCATTTGTAAGGCAGTAAACTACCTGCTGGGTTGATTTGATAGCAGAGGTAAGGACTTTATCATCAGCATAGTTATGTTGACATTTGGGAGATTCCTTGGAAGGCTATGGATGTATAAAGAAAAAAAGAGGGGATCGTAATACATATCCCTGTTGAATTCATATATGACTAGAGCCTGAGGAGGAATGACCATTTCAATCAACTGTACAGAAAATTCTGCTGGATAAGTAACTGAGTCAGTGTGTCAACTTAATAGAGAAATCATTTTACGAAAGTCTGAGAAGTTCCCTAATGTAAAGATCAACTTAAATGTGTTGCAAAATTAACCCAAGTGTGTGTTTATATAGTCCTAGTATTTTTTGTATCTCTTATAGTAACAACCTACCATACAACGTGGTCCAACTGTGTTACTTTGTACTTGCAGAAATACATATATATATATATATATACACACACACACACACACACACACACACACATATATATATATATATATATATATATATATATATATATTTTTTTTTTTTTTGCTGCTGTTACCTGTGAGTTTCAAATTAAGTGTGCCCTTCTTAATCCTTCCTAAAACTGGTAACTTTTGGATAGAAGGTGGTGAATTATACTTGATAAATTAATTATGGTAGTAATTAGAGTTATAGACTTCTCTTACCTCAGGAAATGTATTTTAATTCACATTCCCTTATTCTGGCAATGTTTCAAGTTTAGTACTAATATTTTAAGTGTCCCTGATTATTTTTGGATTTGCCATTGATTCTGCTGAAATTTGTCCCCCTTTGGTTGAGAGACATGCAAAGATATGCTGTTAAGTGAATCAGTGTTTTTCAAATTTGTCTGTATGTAAGTATACCCTGTATATATGTGTGTGTGTGTGTGTGTGTGTGTGTGTGTGTGTGTGTAGATGTGAAGACGTTAGAAAAGCAGGTGCTGAAGAGCATGTTTTTTTTAATAACTGCACTTTAATACGGTTATGTAGTGATCTTCTACTGACTTTTATTTATTGACGTGTATTTTTACTGAATTTTACAAATGTATGGTATACCCTAACTTTAATACCTCTGGCAGATAGCCCACTTCAACCAGGCTCCATGGAAATGCGTTTTCGTGCAGTGCAAAAATAGGGTGTTCCACATTTTGACTGTTGCACATTGCTAGGGGCTGTGTTCCACTCTGGCCTCTTAAGTGGTTGAGACCTATGATAGTATCATCGTACTGATGCAGGATATGATGAAAATGTGCCCTGGCCGTTATTACAAGTCCTGCTTCCTGATAGGCAATATGTTGTGAGCTTGATGATGAATGTATTAACTTAATGACTAGTAACCTAAGTTTTAGAGATGAGGATCCAAATTGGTGAGCAAGAATGATGATGTAACCTTGAAGTCACATGATTGCTCATTTGTTAGCTTGGTATGTGAACCAGTATAGCTCAGCCCTGACCACAATTCATATGGGCATTTTAGAGTAGCCAGTCAGCAAGCCTGTTTTTGGAGTCAGAACTATAATAATATGTAAAAACCCCCATAGACATAGGAAGAACATGCAGACTTAACAGACAGTGTCAGGAGAACAGGACTCGGCTCCCAGATCCTGAAGCTTTGAAGCAGAGATCTTGCCCTGAACCACTACACTGCCATATCCCATGCAGAATCCAGAGTGTAGAAACAAGGAAGTCCCAAATGAGACTTGACATCTATGATATTTTAAGCACCAAGCTGAAGCAGAAGAACATGTCTGCTCTTTTCCAATGCCCATATCATACAGCTCAGGATCACAGGGAGCTAGAACAGTCTTTAAAAGCAATAGAAATAAGGCTGGGCTACTAATCTACCATAAGACACACGAGTACTAAAAACACATGCTCGGGCAGTTACTTCACTTTCCTGCACGTGTTTGGGATGTTAGGAAAAATGAGAGCCCTGGCAAATACCCACATGGATACATGCTGCTTAAATACAGAAGGTACTCAGCCAAGAACCAAACAGGATGACCTTGTGCTGTGAGTTTGTAGAACTAATTTCTGCACCTGCCACCTGAGACTGTCTGCTGTTGGGTAAATATGGACGTCAGGTGAAGAATCTTGGGGGAAAGAAGTGCATATTTTTGAATGGCAATTGTGGAGACATGAATACTTGCATGAAATATTGTAATAAGGAGGGTAAGAGCAAAAACAAGTGCATAAAGGTAAATAGCTTGTAATTATTACGAAATAATTGTGGTATACATCCTATTGCATTTGTTATGGTAAGTTGTCACAGAGCTGCATTTCAGTTTGTTATCCTCTTGGGAGAAGTTATATACTGATGTTATACTCTTTGTGGCGTCTTTAAATACCATCTTTCTTGCACTATTTTCTTGAAATGTTTTTTGCTGCAGTAACTGGTTCACATGAAAGCTCCAAGTAATAAGAATGTGGAAAAAGCTTGAAATTTAGGGTTACACAGACTCAAAACTGGAGGTGTAATGTAGATTTTGGGATAATTTTGGTATTCCTGTGTTATCTATTAGAATATTTGACCTTATTAACATTAACTTGTTCGATACTTATTACATATTTAGATGTCTGTTGAAACTCCAAAGACTGCATTCCTAGGAATAGTACAATTGCAAAAGTTGGGGGTGCATACCAACTCCAGGATTATGGTATCTCAGAGTGTAGTATTCTCCAGGATAGTGTGTAGATTACTAGATTAGAACTTGTTTTGGATGCATTTTAGTATGACAGGATTTATTGTCTATGATTGGAGATTGTAATTTCAAAAAATTTGTACTGCATGCATGCTACATACTGGTGTCTAGTCTTAGAACTTTTTGTTTTTGCCCAGTGAGTCTTGTGAAGCAGATTAATATTCAGTGCAGTAAAATACATCTTGAAATAAAAAACAGTAGCTGGTCTGATCATTGCAGAACTTTTAGTTGCTTTATTCTGTGGCATTTAGTCTTTATGGTATGTTACTTCTGTGTGTCATGGAACTCTTTTTTTCTGAATCTGTGTGAAGTCAGACAGTACATTACCAGAATTCTGTTTCTGTTTGCAGGTGTTCGAGTAATCATAGATCAGAAAGCACAGCTAACTTTGCTTGGAACAGAGATGGACTTTGTTGACTCAAAACTTTCCAGTGGATTTGTCTTTAATAATCCTAACATCAAAGCAACATGTGGTTGTGGAGAAAGTTTTTCTGTCTGACATCCTTCAGTACACAAGGACAACCACATCCACAGCCTTTGCATAAATGACTTGCCTTTGCGTTGACTGGCTTTCCAGTATCTGGACGCTTCGTGTGTCTATTCTTTTGTATCTTAGTTCTGCTGAGCAGTTTTGCTAGCCCAGGTGTTGTACAAAGCTGTGATACTGAAGCAGAGGCTAGAATTTAGGGTTTCATATGCTATCACATGAGGAAACGCATGATCATGACTGAGCTCACGTTTGACTTGTTGCGTATTTGCCTTGCCACAAAACAGATTATAGATTCGGGAACGTATGATCATGACGGAGGTCACCTTTGATTTGTGTATTTGCCTTCCACAAAACAGATTATAGATTCGGGAATGCATGATCATGACTGAGCTCACGTTTGACTTGTGTATTTCCTTGCCACAAAACAGATTATAGATTTGAGAGCGCATGATCATGACTGAGCTCACGTTTGACTTGTGTATTTGCCTTGCCACAAAACAGATTATAGATTTGGGAACGCATAATTATGACTGAGCTCATGTTTGACTTGTGTATTTACCTTGCCACAAAACTGATTATAGATTTGGGCAGTCTGCAGAGTTTGGAACATTTTTACCCATTTTCCTGAAGATTCAGTGCTGCTGCGTTTATTTCACTGAAGTGGATGTGTATGTAGAGCGACAGTTCAGTGATAGTAATGATGGGAGACCCAAATATTTGTTTGCAGTGTGGTTTACGTGATGCTGTATTATTCATTGCATTAAAATTTTTCTATGTAGGTGAGTTTGTGACATACACTCGCTTTTCCACAGCCACTTCATTTTCCACTGTTGGTGGTAGAAATCAAGTACTGCTGTTTTCTCAGGAGCAGTTTTATACTTCACCATGAAAATGGGCACCTTCCCCAACCCCGGAGAGCCCATTGTTGTGAGAACAGCAAAGTACTATACGAGTACACATTAAGCAAGAAGAGTGAGAAAGATGGGGTAAGAAATATAACTTGTCATCATTCCCTTACTGTCCAGTGCTTTTTCTTTCAACAAAGAATGGCTACCACTGCTTAGGTGGGAGTCAAATTGTGTATTAGTTTGTGCCTTGCATGCTACCTTCTGCAGCGAGTCCTACTTTGTTCCTAAGGAGTTGCGCATGCACCCAAGATTAGACAGTATGTGGAGATGGAGGAAGAGGAGAGGTATGTAGGGTAAGCCTGGTGGTGCACAAGAAGGGGAAGAGCCCAGTAAAGGGGAACAGTCAGTCTATGCTTGAGCAGTTCATGCTATAACAGCATACAGAAATAGTTATACCAAGGAAAAGAAGGAAGAAATACTGCAGGCACAGTCTGATAAGACCCATGGAGAAGAAATGCACGTGGGGAAATATGCAGGAATAAATTAACTTTGGAAAGGCTAAAGTGTGGTTTGGGTTTGGTCATAAGAAATGAGCTGCCTAATACAGCGGAGGCCCATATTCAGTTGTGGAGAGTGTGAGGAGAGTCCTTGTATTGGACTCTAGATGTAGCTTACACATCTTTGTTGCCAGAGCAAAAGGCAGTGTTTTCTGATGTCACAGTGGGTAGTTGAATTCATATTCCAGTATGGACAGTAATTTCAGCATAAGGGGATTGCAGTATTTCAAGTGCGATCCTTTAGATAAGACATTTAAACAAAGAATGGAGGTCCCCCCACTGTAACTGAGTTGTAATAGCTTTGGCAGATGCTTAATGACCTCATTGCACTTGTAGTGAAAAGCAGGCAGGTTCCCTGGTGCTTATGTCCCTGATTTCATCTGAACAGTTTTGCTGTTTGCCTTGTAACATTTGTGATTTGTATAACAAGATAGTGAGGATGATAGTCATGAAATAGGTTCATAAGTATAGACCACTGAGGGCTTTGTAAGTTTAGGCATGCAACCCAAATGTAACCCATGGGCTATTTTGCCTTGGAGGGTATTTTAAGGTAGGGTGTTAGGCTATGATTTAACAGCTGCCCCTGTCCACCAGAGACATAAGTATCAGAGCAGGGTGAATTTCTGACTTCCCTTCCTCTAGTCCAGGTTTTGCTTGAATAAGGTTAGGGAAGGGCTCGTCATATAAACTACTTGTACAAATAGGTAAAACCAACAATATGTCTGGTGACTCTGTTCTCTAATACCGTGGGCAAAAACTAGAATTCACTTCACAGTGACCTAACCTCACTTTCCTCAATAACATTATTCAAAAACAAACTGAAACTATACCTTAAAACACATTGGTTATGCCCTTGTGCTAACGCCGACTAACTTCCTCACGTATCATTGGGTACTTACCACTATTCCTGTACTAATGTAGTTGCTTTTCTGTTGACCATAAAGAGAGTGTGCTTTCATATATTAATTTAATGTCATTACAAATGTCTTCTTATTACTATCCAAATGTGACATGTATAAAAAGCAGTAATGTAAGGAAATGTAAAGAATTGCTAAAATCTGTAATGCAGCTGCATTTGTAAAAACTGTCGTATAATATAAATAATTCTGTGTTTTTGGAGCTTTTCTCCCAGGGCCTCTACTGGAAATGGACATATGTCCAGCTGGACTAGCCCGGACAACAAATGTAAAATAAATTCTCATGGATATGGATCCTATTCCAGAGAATAGGAATTCTTTGAGATACGTACGTGTCCCTCTAACATGTCCTGTTAAAATCACAAACAAAGTTTAAATCCTTGGATCTGGTAGTTCTGATGCTGTTTGTTTTGTAGATTTGCAAAATCAGGACAGGATCCAAGAATGTCTTGTATACCAGACATAAACTGCCTCGCAGCAGTCTGTAGGAAACAGAGTATAGGGATAGAGCTTTGAGACAATCTGCAAAGGGCATTATGTTTACACCCTGTATTCTGTTTGTGAGGAACCACTGTGGGCGTTCCAGTTGTTGCATTTGCCTGCTAAGGTAAATACCAAAGGGAGAATTATATTATGGGTATGTTGGGGGGGTATAGAGACATGATACCTTCCCTAGACTTAGAAGCCATGATCTTACTTAAATGTTGAGTGATAGTGAATGATTGTTTTATTGTCTTAAGTACATGTTGGCCTGTAGCCAGGTTACAGTCTACATGAGTCTACAAATCCCTGACTGCAGACTTCCCAAAGGGTACTGTTTTATGCATTTCTTAGCACTAAGTTTTAAGCACTGGCTTTGGTAGCAGTTATTTGTCTGTATTGGACCTTCCTGTAAAAAGTTGGTGTCTTGGGAGGTTTCTATGATTGCTCTGAGTTTGCAGTCATGTGAAAGCTTAGCAAATCAGAAGCCCTTGACATTGGCTTTTACTTCTGAGAAAATACATACCAAATAGGAATGGACCCAGCACAGAGCCCTGGGAGACTACACCGGTGGCTGGCCTTTTTGTGGAGATGGTCTCCCCAGTCCTAACCTCCTGGGTCCCATCTGTGAGCCAGCTGGCAGTCCAGTCAATTACATAGAAGTTTGTCTTAATTCCTTGAGTTTGTTTACAATGCCTGAGTGGGGTATTGTATCAAGTGCCGTAGCTAGGTCAAGGTAGGCAGTGTATACCATTTTCCCATCATCCATTGCCTTGGCGACCATCTGAAAGAAGTCCACCGGGTTCAGTAGGCATGAGCTGCGTTTGATGAAACCAGACTGGGCTGGGTTCAGTATCTGAAGATTTCCTATGTCATTGTTAATCTTTTCCATGGCTTTGCATATGAGACTAGTCAGACTAATGGGTCTATAGTACATGGGATCTGTTGATGACCTGCTCTTGAGCAGAGGGATGACCATTGCTGCCATCCATTCACATGGCGCAAAGCCTGTTCAGAAGCTGTGGTTGAATATGAACTTCAATGGCTCTGATAGGTCATATTTCAGGGTATTGAGGAGGCATCCTGTGATATTATTGGGGTCAATCAAAGTGGTATTCTTGGCCTTAGAGAGTGCCTTTAAGACATGCTCCTTACTGATGGTCAGAGGGATTATGTTAGATGACCTTTCCTGCTGGAAATGGCTGGGGATGAAAGGAGGGCAAAGCTGGAGCTGAATTTGTCAGCCAGATGTGCTATATTTCCAATTTCCTGAACTTGGCTTCATTTACCAGCAGTTCAGAACACCGTTGTGTGCTGCCTTTGAGGTTTTGGACATAGCTAAAGAAGGTATGCTGGTTTTCTTTGGCTTGGGATGCTAGCTTTACCTCAAAATTTGCTTTGTTGGACTTAATTGTCTTAGTTATCTAGTCGGTTTGATTAGAGAAATTTTATAGTTTCGGTGTTACACTTCCCAGTTTTAACTATGACTTTTTTACTTTTGCTTTTCAGCCTGTTTAGTTTTGGATTCTACCAGAGTGGTTTGTTTTTGGAGTTAGTTTTGAGCTTGCTTCTGGTAGGCACAGCTCTCTCCATGCAGTCATTAACATGGCATCTGTGAATAATTCTGCATTGGCTGCTGTGTTGTCTGGGTTTGGAGGGAGTTGAACATTTGACAAGTTATCACTTGGTAAAAAGGTAGTTTGCCTTTGAGTAATTGCTAACTGTGACAGGTTTACTGGGGTTAAAGAATTGATTTTTATTTAGGAGGAGACTGCTTTGTGGTCTGGGCTTACAGAAAGGACACAACACCAGAGGAGGGAGAGTGCAGTGTTCTCCCATGTCTGGGAGTACCAGGTCCAATATGTTTGTACCTCTGGTAGGTGTATGCACTATATGGTCCAGGGTACTTGTGTTTACAATCTTTAGGAGTCTCTGTGCCTGAAAATTTGGGGTCATGTAGGATTCCCAGTTTATAGAGGGATACAGTCCCCCATGAGTATAGTATTTGAATGGTGAGTGTTTCCAGTAGGTCTACGTATGAGCTATTGGTTTTATGGGAATTAACCTTTGGCTTGTTAGGATTTGGTATGGGACTTTGGTTAAACATGATGACAAACTAGAAGTATGCTTGTTATTGATGTTGATTGAGGCATCTCCACCTTTAGTCCCTGCCTGTGAAGTTGGAGGTATAAATGTGTGGAAGGCATTGAAGCCTTGCCCTGCCAGGTTATTCTCTGCAGCTTAAAACCATGTTTCAGTAACTGCATCGATATCTTCATTCTCAAGGCCGAGGAGAGCTTTGAGGGAATGGAGTTTCTTGTTTAGATTCCTGGCATTTAGTGTATACATTACAGTTGTAGAGTACTTCTTTACTGAAGTGATTTGGATTAGTATATGTAAAAATGTCCCTTTTTTTGGTTTTGTACCTAACTCGAGTGAAAAGGCTGAGAGTTGTTCTGTTCAGTTTTCCCTAGTCTGTATAAACACCTTCTTGGAGATTCCTGAAAAGGACACTAGGTCTCCAATCAGCAAAGTGAAGTTAATGAACTTTTATATTTCTAGGGATCCAAAGAATAAAAAAAGGAAAAACAACAAAAGGCTGCTGTTCCAAGTTTAATACATTTCAAAGGAGGACACCTTCAAGCCTTCCTTGAAGGCTATACAGCCAAGGCACTAGAGTTTTATGAGTGTTCTTTGAATTGTATTAAACTTGGAACAGCAGCCTTTTGGTGTATTTTTAAGTTGTTTCCCCTGCCCAAGGCTAACTACTTGGCCACCTCCTTTTAAGGTGATGTTATTTTGATGGAGAAAGGCCTTGCACAATTTCTGGTGACCTAGAATCAGGCCAATGATCTTCTCCCTGTTTCTCAGGAGAAGGAACCTAAACAGACAGAAAAAGGCAGCTGCTGCAGGGAAGGCAAGTCTGGTCATTGCAGGTCTTAGAAATCATTGGCCCTTACGTCTGATGTGGTCAGTATCACCACATCTGCACCATCATCATCATGGCTACTAAACCTGCTGCCTGGGCTTTCCTCTTCAACACTGATCCTGTATGTCATTGGGCTGAACTAGTGTGTTGTGAGACATTTTTTGCATACCCACCTTTCTTTTTTTTTTTCTTTTACTTCTCCACTGCATACGAGGTGGATATGGTCTCTTGATTTTTAGTATGTTTGCCTCCACATTAAGATAAAGAATGTTCATGAGATTTGGTTATAGGTTCGTACCAGTTCTATACTTTTAGGTGCTGTAAAAATCAGATACCGTATAATTTTTCCTTATCTAGATAATTGCGTTTTAGTCTTGAACTTCAAACTAGCTTGGCCTTAAATTGGATCAGATGGTACCAATATCTTTTTCAGAGCTGGGTGGGATTCATGTTTATTGTTGATCTCTGATGCCCCCTGTTCCACAAAAGCAGTTGCTTACATTTGTAGATGCTGCTGTTTTGAAAGCTTTTCACCTCTACAGTGTCTCTCACAATGGATTTTTTTGCCCTACAGATTTTTATAAGCAAATTCATGGGAGAGATTTCCTTCCTGTGGAATACTTTGTATTGTTACTAGTGTTTGGTCAAGAAATTTAGGAAAACTGACTACTAATTATGTCGCTGCTGATAATACTACGTAGTCTCTGAATGTTGATAGAATTAAATGGAGTTAGACTGGGGGCAAACCCTATAGCCTTGCTTTGAAGATCCAGGTTACACAGAGTACGCAACTTAATGTTTGTTTCATGCTGATGCAGCCTTTCCTTGTATCATGTGACAGTAGACTGACTGACAGATGCTCTGCAGGTATGCTTTGTAACTTTGTAAAATGGCCGGAAATGTTTCTTATTCAGTATTATCACTGTATGCTGCTGTTTGGTGTCAAAAGGTTTAGTCTGCACTGCCAGCCCTTCATTAAAGTGCCATAGAATATATGGTCCCTCAGCAACCCCAGTGTGAAGCTAGTACACTGAAGGAGGACACAAAATACCACTGCCAGTAAATGCTGAATTGCCCTTATGGTATTGGTTATGCTGTCTGTTGCGGTTAAGTTCAAGAACCAAATACTTGACTTATTTGTTTATTTAGGGGTTTTGTGCAGTAATTTGTAGAGATGTTATGAAAACTGCTGCCATTACCCATGTTGCTTGTAAAAAAGCTATAGGATGCATTATACACAAAATGTTTGATGCCAATTTACAGTTATTCTGCCTTTGTTCCCTTGTATATCGGGTCAAAGCAAAAGTGAAAACAAAAAATGAAAAAAAATGATCCAACTTTTGTCCAGCAGCTCATGCACAAAAGTAGTCTTGGAGCAGTTTTTTGCAGACTTGCCCTGCATCGCAGAAAGCTGCTTTTAAATTAACAGCTGACCACAGATAACATTTAATAGTGCAAATATACTCAACCTTCTTCACCCTCTTGTTATGGATCTAGGCTAGTTTCCTGATCACTGTTTCTTCAAACATACCTTTCAGTGAAGGAACTAGTGATATAAAAATCTGAAGTCTTTTTTTTTTTTTTTTTTGATGAGTGGGGGACAAAGCCCTGCTGTATCTCTTTTTTAATATATTCAACTCAGGAATTGCTACACCTTTGGAGTAAGGAGATACACTTTTGCATTGACCATAAAGAGAATGGCAAATGGCCAAAAGTTGCACAAGCATTTTACAATCCCTGCAATTATTTTTACGCAAATGTCATATTTTGAATGCAGGATGCAAAATATTAATACCAGTGATTTATTTTTTTATGTGGGGATTGGGGTTGCATCAAAGTTGCATAAACTGTCTGCTGGCTCAGTGTGGATTTAATTAGCCTAAAATCAACCTAGAGTTAAACATTTGTGTAGCTTCAGTGACACCGTTGTGTCACTCAGCTCTGTTGCATCTTTTTGTTTAACAACCCCAGTGTGTTGTGCTCAAGAACTCTTTTTTTGGGTAGGCACAATTCAGATTATTTTCCGATACTGAGAAGTAAATGTTTGTTTGTTTTTTTTGCTGCATGCATCATGCATGTTAAGGAAAATCCATTGGGTTATATTTACTCATTTCGGCACAGGTGAAGAACAAAATGTCCGAGTGCGACCATTATATGAAAATGAGTCAGTGCTGTAAAAGCCATACTACAGAAAGGTTAGTGAAGGGGCTATGGCCCTCTGCAGCTTATGTAACTGCTTGCATTATTACATGGAAACTAGTGCATTTAGGGGTATGTGATCTGTATACACACGTTTCATAGCATAACAGCCACTTTTGATGAATGTATTTAGGAAAATGAGCTGCAGAGCAGCATGAAAAAAAATCTTTTTCCCATGCACACAATATGTGTGCATCTACATTCAAATTTCATTGTTCTAGGATACTTAAGTGCTTCAAGCAACTTTTATGTTTTCAAGAATTCTCTTCGTCCTTAATTTGTTTGTAGGCATTTCCCCAAGTGCGTGATATAAGAAAAGGCTGTAATTTAGGTTACTGTGATGGCACAGGTTGGTAATCCCTTAAACTTTGAAGTCCATGTCTCATGACTTTTAAGTTTCCAGTGAGGGGTGTATTAGTGATGTGCTGATAATTATCTCAAGTGTCAGCAGCATGTGCTTGTGGTTGCCAGAAATGTATGTCATGTGGGTCTAGTTTCTGTTCTAGTTATCCTGCTTTTATTCCTGGAAAGTGATTATTGTTTTTTACAATCGTACCTTTTTGATGATCTGCTAAGAGGAGTATAAAGTATATTCCTTTATCCCTTTCTACAGAGATGTATATTATTTCTTTTCAGAAATTGGAAGATTGTAACTGTAGATGTCCGGAAGCTTTGAGCAATATATAATTAAGTTAGCCTGTCTAACAGTCATGTAGGTTTAAAATGATTGATATTGAGAATTTCTCAGAAGGGGGAGTAATTTGTGCCAAATTCCTAACGGACAGTACTTCATCTGGAGCATATTGATTGATATTTGAGGTTAAAAGTCAGAAAACCTGTTTGGTTTACATATTGACTTATTTGATGTGTGAAGTAGTATTTTTGTATGTGAGGTAGTGTTATTCTTTTCATAAAAATTTCAGTTTCCTGCCTACCTATGGCCACATGTTCTCCTTCCACTAGTACCTATGTTAAGGAGTCCCAAAATGGCCTGTTTTGCTTTCACTGGTACTGTACTAGAAGTCCACATTTGAAGCAAGGCCTATGGAATTTCAGCGAACTTCACATGGAGATGAGCAAATCTGTAGCCACACTGTCGGGCACAATGTGCAATTCTTCATTTGGCCTGCTCATGCCAGAGTTATTGAAAAAAATTACCAAAAAAATCCTTGCATCAAGTGAGGGCCCAAAAGAGAAATGCTTGTCAGTCATCGAGCCACACTTGCAGGAGAGAAAAAAGGCAAAAAAATGTAGCAAGAAGCTCTTTAGTTCATAAAACATACTCGGTTAAAAGTCCTCCTAATGTCATTTAATCAGCTGCTTTAAATGCTTTGATGCTACAGATGGGTGATACTGCAGAGACAAATCAGTAGTCCCTTGACACTCAACACTGAAGTGCCAGTTGTACTTTAGCCTCTTGTGTCCATGGCAACCACCCACTCTTTGCCCAATTGTTCATACAAATGCATATAATTAAAAACACATGGTATGTGATTATAGAGCTGTCCTGCCATCTAACTTTCAGTTAAGATATAATGGTCCCAACCAAAAAAAAAAAAACTTGGAAAGTAACTAACTGAATGCTCACTTTATTTATTTAGCTAACCTTCACTAGACAGTAAATATAAATGATTAGTAGTATTTCACTCGTTATTAATTAGTGGGACGTTTTGAAAATGTTGGACATAACAAACTCCGAGTTGTAATTAGGGCAGGCAGAAGGGTGTGGCTCCCATGAGGCATAATTTGTAGCTACTGCTGAGGCATAAGTGTAGCATCAACATAATTTATGAAGCTGCGAGGATATCAGAGCTTCATAAATGAATGACGATACATCTGCAGTTTAGTTGCAGCTAAAAGAGTATAGTGGTAGGAAGTGTAACTTTTGGGAAGACTTTTTTGTCCTCGAATTTAAGTTGAGGGGAGCTGCCCAGGGTGCTTGATGACCTAGCTAAGGTTCTAGAAAAAGTGTCTGTCTCTTGGAGATGCCTCTTAAAGAACTGCATTTTCTAGAGTTAAAATCTCATGTTCCATTTATCTCTCTTTCGGTTTGATATTTTGTACTGATCAACAGTTGGTCACTTACTTGTTCCAAGGGTTGAAAAGGCATGGCATTTTCTGTGGGATTTCAGACTGGAGGGTTCATATGCTCTTGTAGGATGGGGGTATTGCATTTATGTTTCTGCTGTAAGTTTTAGCAAATTTTAAATCCTAAAAGAAGAGAGATGCGAAACTTTTGCATAGAACTGGGCAGTCCTTTATAATTTTGTACCTGTATGCATTTTTTTCGTTGCTATACTTCTGCTATGCTCCGCAGCTGTCCATTCCATGATGTAAAACTTAAATGCTTGCTTAATTTTTATTTACATTTTTGTCATGTCAGGTGAAATAAGAAACCTATTTCTAGGTTATTACCTGTGGACTAATTATTTTGTGCTACACTGACAAACTTGAAGAGCTTTGTATTAAATATATGCATCATAAGTGCTGTATTTTTAAATTTAAAGTTTTTCTGAGACTAAATTATTTGACAGTTGTAAGAAAGAATCTTGACTTTTTCAGGCTACAGTTGTTTTTATTAGCTTGGTCTGCTTTTAAATAACTGGTAGACAAGTGTAGTTAGGATGCACCAGCCCTTAAAGCATCTTCCATCTCTGTAGATGATAATTATACCTATTACTGTTTTGAGTTAGTAACCTGAGAAAACGACGTATTTAATTTATACTTTTTGTATTTAGAAAATGGTTATGTTAAAGGAAAATAAGAGATTGGTTCTTTTAATAAAAAAATCTAATGTAGATTTGTTTGTCTGGCCACATGTTTTTTGGGTGAGTGAGCCTCTGATACTCAGCCAGGTGAAATATGGAGTAGATGATTTGTCAAGGCTTTCTCCCTAAAGGACAGATGCTGTTTATTTAAAAAATGTAACCAAATTCTGCTGTTGAGTACAATACAGCAGATCAGGTGAGAGACTGACCAATGACGGTTGAAAAGTAGCCAGTGTGCAATGCCTGTAACTGTTACTTTTAGAAACATTTTATGACTAAGAAAGTGGTATGTGTATGCTGTGTAAGTTATACTAGTTGCCAGTGGACCCCTCTGGTTGCTATAGACATTAAATAAAAAGGTACAACATTATGCAAGTTGTCTAAAATTTAACCAGACTTTGTGTGCTTATGTCATAAGGCAACTGCCAAGAGTTTGAGCAGCACAGCAAAAAGCTTCAGAGCTTTCTTGTCATGGAAGTGCGCCCCATCTATGGGCTTTGTGGAGCTAACTCTTGGCAAGCATTCTTTCAAGTCTGGGCAGGTAAGTTTCCTTTGGGAGAAAAACCTTCCACTAAATTATTTTTCTGCAGGAAAACCTTTTTTCTCCCTGTGAAAATGTATTTAACATTAGCTAGGAAAGGTTATAGTTTGGATTTGTCTGTACGTGTAAAGGGATTTATTTTTTTCAGCTAAGAATGCCTATGTAAAAAAAAATGTGTACATGCTTTTTAACTTTTTTCTACATTGCTGTGAAGAATAATTGTGTTTGGGGCAAGATATTGTGGTTTTGAGGACTGTCTTTAAAACTGTTTTTACCTCAACACTTGACTCTAAAGGTCACTTGCTTTACTGACTTGCACCAGCTACCTGCCTCACTGGTAATCTTTTCAGCCGACCCATGACGTATATGTAGGTCTCCTTAATTCATGCGGGCAGGGTGGGGGGGAGCACAGAGGAATATTTCGTGGGAGTCGTGTGTCCAGCCTGCACTTATCCTATCAGCCACGGATAGGGGAGACTTCTGTGGCCAGAAGGAGCTACTCTGACCATTCATCATTATCTCTCAGTCCCTGTGGTGTAATACCTGCAGGCACTAAGGACCGAGAGTTATTCACAGCCTCTGCGATTGTTCATGAACTGTTATCAGATGAAAAAGAACCCCTCTTGTCGATCTTTGGGGAAGTAGTGGATAAAGATTTACTTAGCCAAGTTAGGTGCTTGTTTTTTGGGGTAGTACTCCTGTCATGGTAGATGTATTTTCCTGGGCATTTCATCAGAAAACAAAAACGGTGAGGCATGCAACTTTTCCCTTTCTCTTGAACGGAGAAGTCTTACTAAGATTATGAAAGGGATTGTTTCTAGCCTTACATATTTTTACCTCTGTTTCACCACTGACTGTTAATAGGAACAGAAAAAAGATTTCCCTTTATTCTGTCACTGATTCCCAGTCAGAACAGCAAGGACTGGAGTAAGTGTTCATATTGATCACTGCTGCAGCTGCCTTAGCTATTTTGGGTTATAATAGCTACCCATCTTCCAAAGCTTATGGGCATCTTCCATGCACCCAGACCGTTACCTCAAGTTTGAGTCAACTAAAACGTCTAGTTTGGACACCAAGCCCTTCATAGCTCTCCTGCCACTGAGAACAGTGCTCCTGTGAGGGCTTTAGAGGATCAACAGTCAGATAAGTTTCCTTTGGGGAAAAAACTTCTTACTTTTTTACTTGTTTAAACTGACTTTTTGTGAAAAACAAATACTTTTAAGATAAAGTATTTGCCTTGATTGTGTCATGACTTTTATGCACTTTTAAAACTGGAGACCATTAGTTAAGCCACAAACAGAAACCAGTGCCAAAGAACGTGAAAAACTCTCAACTCGAAACAAATTCAAAAAGGCAACAGTAGAGGTGCAAGTAAACAGCAATGGACAGCCCAAGAATCAGAAAAATAAACTTATTAAATCCACTCTACCACTAGACATACAACACTCTCAAATAAAATGTTTAACTGATTCACAGCATTTTTCATTCTGGGCTTTCCATTGCTTATTACCTGCACATATACAGTTGTCTTTTTGAAAAATTTAAAACTTTTTCTGTGGAGATTCTGTTAATTATACTTTTTGGGGCTGGGGAAGGAATTTAAAGTTGTTTTTATTCTTCCAGACTCAAAAAGCATAAAGATTAAGCAGCCTTTGTCACCACAGAAAGCTGATGTTTTGGCTCATGTGGGTAACTCTGATGTATCCAAAGCTGGTTCCTCAGACAAGTCATCTTTTTCTTCTGACCCTTCTGGTGTAGTCCATACAGCCACAATGGACCAGATGTTTGCCATGTCCTACGAGGCTGTTTGGATCCCCACAGTGGGCAAGGGAGAGCCGCTATTGTTGGTTATGGGAGAAGGGGTAGGGCATGTGCTCCTGCTTTGCCAGAATGTTGTTGCCCGTTCCTGTGGAAGCTGTTGCTGGAAGTACTGGGTCTGTTTTCCCCAATTTTCCTATCAAAATGAGACAGAAAAACTAAAGCTTTATATTCTGTTGTGTAGTTACATTGGACAGTAATTTATTGGGCTTGGCTCAGGGTCTTCTGCAGGCTGTTGATCTTTCTTATAAGGTAGTTTATGGTAAAAGAAAAGGCATTCTTTTTTTCCCTGTAGAGGTTCTGGATATGGAATCTGTATGAGGACTGTGAAGGGATAGATGCGTTTTTTTTTCCTCTGGTTTCTGATTAAGATTCTGATGAGATTGTGGTACTTGATTCTCCCTGTGAGGGATTCTGTTTCTCTGATCCTATTTGGAAAATAGTGAGGTTCTCACTCCCAAAGAAAACTTTAGGATCTGATTTTGTCCTTTTCACATTTCCTCACTATTGGCTTACAGCGGATCTGACTCTGCCGCATTTCTTAGACTTGAATCCCTGGGCTCGAGCTCCTCTAATGTACCCATATATAATAATGTATATAACATACCCATAATGCTCCAACTTCTCTGTAGCTTCCCCAGATCCCATCTGCTGCCCAGCTGGTATGATGTGGATTCCTGGTCGTGATCCTGGATGACCAAGTCTAGTGTTTTTTGGCTTGTTGTACTTATTCTTTCTTATCTTTATTTCTTGTCTTTTTTGGTATAGTCTCCTCCCCTCCCTTTCAGGTTTTTCAGGCATTGGGGACTAGTCAGTGTGCTTACCCTTCCCACATGTTCTTTGTGTTTCACTGTTGCAGTCATCACACTTGGGTTATCTTGGGTTGGGCAGGTAGCCCTCAGTTGGCCCGAATACCAGAGTCTTGGGATTTCCGCGTTGGATGCTGTCGCCTCATCCATGATGTCAGGTCAGGGGTATAAAACATGCAGCCGAAGCCATTACTTCAGCTTTTCTTTCTGCACGGGAGCCCGAAGCAGAAGCAGTTCACAAGTGCCGGTTGGCAGCTACCTGAAATTTTCATTTTTCGATTGAGTTTCAAACCTGAAGTCTTCCAAAGCTAAGTACCCCATTGGGGATCCATTTTTCTTGCTCTAACTGATGCCAGAAAAAAGTTAACAATTGTCTCGCCTGTGGAAAGCAAATACCTCACAGAGATTTTCATTCTTACTGCGTGACCTATTTAGGCCCAGACCACAACGTCCCTCACTGTCGGTTTTGTGCCTTGTTCAACACCCAAACTATTAATTGTCAGGCTATGTAGGTCTCTAAATTCTTTCACTCTTGATGTCCTTCAAGGATGCATCTGCAGTCATAACATATGGGTTGTCCTGCCTCAGGCAGCCCTTCGGTCGGCCGGATTCCAAAGTCTGGGTCTGGCCTCGGCTGATGTCGCACTTTCCCCGACGTCAGAGCGTCTGGGGTATAAAAGCATCAGCCGACGCCATTTTCCCCAGTCTTTCTTGCCGCGCGGTGCCCGAAGCAGAAGCTGTTCACAAGTGCCGGTCGGTCAGATCCAGTGAATTCAGCTACCGAAGACTTCAAAAAAGCTAAGTACCCCATTGGGGACTCTTTCTTGCCTCAGCCGATGTCAGACAAAATTAATAATTGTTTAACTTGTGGGAAACAAATACCTCATAAGGATTTCCATTCCTACTGCCTTCCTTGCTTAGGCCCAGACCACGACGTATCGGCCTGTTCAGCCTGTGCTTCCTTCAACCGACGAACTCTTAGACGTCGGTCGGAGTTTGCAGAGGAATTTTTTGGGGCCAATTTTGCATATAAAATGCCGTCGGAGACTCCGACTTCGCATTTAGTGAAAAAACGGAAGGACAAGGACCGACACTCGTGGCCCGCGGTTTCGGCTGAAACCACGGTAATGCCTACCGCGAGTGTCTCGGTTTCGGCCGAAACAGAGTCCTCGGAGATTCCTTCTACCGAAACCATTCAACCGACCACCGTGGCCCGGGAGGCCCCGGCTGAGTCGGCTACCAAACTTCCTACCGAAACCAGTGTCCAGGAAATGTCCGACACTATACCTTTGGACATTTCTACTCCTGCACGTGGGGCAGCTAAGCCCCCTGCTTCCATGTCCATTAAGGCCTTTTCTAGGGCTAAAGCTGCTAAACTTTCTAAAGTTTTGCCTCCCAAGACTACCTCCCAGAGGCCTACTTCTAGTTCACAGATCCTCAGCGTTGCAGAGGACCTTATTTCTTTAATTAAGGGTTCACAACCTCACCCAGACAGGGCCTCTCAACCTCCACCAGACAAAAGGCCCAGGACTGACCCCTCTGACCCACACTCTTCAGATGAGTCCACGGATGGCTCTGAGTTGTCAGACCACCAGGAGGAGGCTTATTCGCCCTATGAGGATTCTGATGCTGAAGAATCTATTCCTTCGGCCTCCCCTCCTGAAGAGTTTTCCTTTGGTGAGACTCTACACTCCATGAGAGAGCATTTTCAATGGCAAGGTCAGGAATTCTCTGATTCTAGAAAAAGATTAAGGACCTTTTTACATCTGCCTCAACACAGGCCCTTAGCTATACCTCCTGTTCTGAATGTAATTGACGATGTGTACAATGATGTCAGTACAGCACCTGATACTCTCCCTCCGGCCCCTGCCAAACCTGATAGATACTACAGGGTCCCGGATTCCCATTACCATCTGTTTAAAGCCCATTCTGCAGACCCAGAAACTATTTCTCAGGGCCCTAAAAGGATTGCAGCCGCCACAGCCAAAAATCCTCTACCCTCTGAAAGAAAGTCTGGAGCTTTAGAGAGATGGGGAAAGAAGGTATATACTTCTGCAACTCTTTCTGTCAGGGCATTAAATTGTCAATTTCATATGATACAGTACCAAGAGTATTTATTAGATGAATTGAATAAAACTTTCATCTCCTGAACCCCTTGACCGTAAATCCCTGCAGGATTTGGTACACAACTCACAGCAGGTTAGTAATCATTTCTTAAAATGTGGCTATGATGCATTGGAGGCTTCATTTAGATCAGCTATGACTGGGGCAGTCATTCGTAGGCATGCCTGGCTGAAGGAACAATCTCTGCCAGACCATGTTACAGCTAAACTCCTGGATGCTCCAATGGAGAAACAAAATTTATTTGGCTCCTCTGCTCAGGAGATCTTAAAAAAAAGGTTGAAGAAAAGGCAAAATCTGTGCAAACAGTTAAGGATTTCCTGCAAGTACAACCACCGAGATTCAGCAGAAACTGCCTACAAAGAATTGGTCCTTTCCAGATTCGGACAGAGCCCAGAGAGGCAGGAACAGACGCCCTAGAGGCAGAGGCCAATCGAAGGGCTCCTACAGAGGCCGTCAGTGGCAGCCTGCCAACCAGAGATGTAGTGCAACAACAGCAACAACAACCACTACACCAGGACAAGCTCAATGACTTTACTCTGATTCGCCTACCAGGGATCAACTGGAAGCACCCTTGGGCGGAAAGCTGGCTTTTTTCTCAAAAAACTGGCATTCTATTACAAGGGACACATGGACACTGCAAATAATAGACAAAGGATACAGGTTCCACTTCCACACTTTGCCAAAAAGACACGGAATGCCAAACCTACCACCAAATCAGAGGCCAGAGGCTTTAAGGCAGATCAACAACTTGCCTCAAATGAAAGTTATAGAAAAGGTACCACTTTCAGAACAAGGCCAAGGATTTTACTCAAGACTATTCCTTGTACCAAGAAAAGAAAATCAATGGAGGCCTATTCTCGACCTGTCCGCACTAAATACTTATCTCATTGTCCCAAAATTCAAGATGCTGACCCTACAGCAACTTCTTCCCATGTTGGGCAAGGAGTCCTGGCTGGTGACTCTAGATCTCAAGGAGGCATACCTGCACGTCCCTATTCGACCAAGTTGCAGAAGACACCTCCGATTTCTTGCAGGATCAGAGCATTATCAATTCTCAGCATTGCCCTTTGGCTTATCTACTGCGCCCAGAGTATTCACGAAATGCCTGGCATCAGTAATTGTACACTGCAGACTTCAGGGGACTCAGATCTACCCATACCTGGACGACTGCCTTATACAAGCGGACAACAAGAAAAATTTGATAAAGGACTTGGCTTATGCCATCCACCTCCTACAGGCCTTGGGATACACAGTCAGCATCCAAAAGTCAAGACTTGTGCCATCCCAAAGAAAGAATAACCTTTTGGGGTGCAGATCTGGACACAACCACCCAAATGGCTTATCTCACAGAAGAAAAACAAAAACAACTTCCAGATTACTTCATGATGCTGACAAGACAAACTCAGCTTACTGCAAGGAAAATCCTGCAGGCCCTGGGTTACATGGCAACCTGCATAATTCTGATACCACAGGCCAGGCTGCATATGAGAAAATTACAATGGTACCTCAGGAGTGTATGGTCTCAACACAGTCACAGTTTAGAAGCTTTGATACCAATCATTCCTTGCCTACAAAAGGAATTTCTGTGGTGGGCTCAGGCCTGCCAGTCCAACAGAGGGTTGCCTTTCAACAAACCAAAAACAAAACAAACCATCACCACGGACGCTTCAGACCAAGGATGGGGAGCACACATGGAGGGCAAATGTATCCAAGGCCTATGGTCACAAGGTCAGCTACGCATGCACATAAACCAAAAGGAAATGCTGGCAGTGATGCATGCAATCGAGGCTTTCAAACCTTTCCTCCATCAAGGTCACCTGCTAATAAGGACAGACAACACCACGGTCATGTGGTACATAAACAAGAAGGGGGGCACACACTCCTACCCTCTCTGCCGACTGGCTATGAATCTATGGGAACTATGCCTGAACCTCAATATCCAACTACAGTCCCAGTTCGTACCAGGAAAAGAGAATACACTGGCAGACAGCTTAAGCAGAACTACCATGGATGCACACGAATGGATGCTGCACCCAGACATCTTCCAACTCATAGCAAAGGAATGGGGAATGCCAGAGATAGATCTGTTCGCCTCCCCTCTCAACCACCAACTGAAGACATTCTGCTCAAGGACATACCACCCACAAGCTTGGAGGGTGGACTCTCTTTCAGCTGGAAAGCCCTAAAAGTATATGCCTTCCCACCTCTCCCATTAATGTACAAGGTTCTACTGAAGATCAGGGAGGAGCAGCCAAGAGTGATTCTGACAGCTCCGGACTGGCCAAGGCAACACTGGTACCCATTATTGAGAAGCCTGTCTCAGGCAAAGCCATGGCCTCTCCCCCTATGGCCTCTTCTTCTAACGCAGAACAATTTCAAGATTATGCATCCCAACTTGAAAACATTGCAGCTAACTGCCTGGAAAATTCCTTAAATCCCAAACAAGATGCCTTATCACAGAGAGTGAGGGACATTATCTTGGAAGCTCGCAGGCCGTCCACAAGGAAGACATACTCAGCTAAATGGAAAAGATTTCTCATTTGGAACACATCAAAAGGATCAGATGTGACAGTGGCAAGCATGACACATATTCTGGAATACTTAGCAGAATTGTTCCACAATGGCCTGTCCTATTCTTCCATTAAGATTCATGCCTCAGCAATTTCAGCAGAATACAGTGTGGATCCACCTATCTTCTCACACCCTCTCCTCAGGCAATTTCTGAGAGGGATCAAAAACATTAAACCTCCAAGAAAACCCCCTCTACCTGCCTGGGATCTCAACTTTGTGTTGGAGAAACTAACACTACCTCCATTTGAACCAGCAGCATCAGCGGATCTACAGTTTCGGTCTTGGAAAACTGCATTCCTTCTGGCAGTAACTTCAGCAAGAAGAGTATCTGAGTTACAAGCATTAATGGCAGTACAGCCATTTCTTAACTTCCATCAGGACAGAAGAACCAATCCTACTTTTATGCCAAAGGTGGTATCTAGGGTATCCTTGAACCAAGCTATTCACTTGCCTACGTTCTTCCCAAATCCACAGAATAGAGGGGAAAAACTTCTGCACACCCTGGATATACACGGACAACTACGCTACTACTTGGACAGAACTAAAACTAGCAGAAGAACTGACCAACTATTTGTAGCATATGCTACTGCGGTGCAAAGAAAAGCAATTTCCAAACAGACAATTTCAAAATGGATAGGAAATTGCATTTGATTTTGTTACTCCTTTCATGGAAAGACGGTTCCTGAAAACATCAGGCCTCATTCCACAAGGGCCACAGCCACCACTACAGCCTTCCTACGAGGGGTGGCTACCAAGGACATTTTAGAAGCTGCTACTTGGAGCTCCGTGCATACATTTGCCAAACATTACAATCTACCTTTATACTCCAGATCCAGAGCAGGTTTTGCTACTGCAGTCCTGCAGGGGATATTAACTACACCACCCTTTTCTTAGTTCCTCCTCCCCCAGATTGGCTATGGTATTCTACCCATATGTTATGACTGCAGATGCATCCTTGAAGGACATAGTACAGTTTTTTACCTACCATAAATGTAGATGTCTGATAGGTATGCATCTGCAGTCAGGTTTACCCTCCCTCCTACCCCTCAGTGGTATTCCTAGGGTACTTACCCCTCTTTTAGCTAGCTGGAGGAATCTATTATGGTGTATTTGTTTGTATATACATGTATATTATTTTATAAGTTTGCAAATGTTTGGAACCTTTTTTGCATTTATCCAAATTTAGCCTTCTTAGAGGGCACCTGGCATCTGGGGCAAGAAAAACTGAGGAAAATGGCATCTGCTGATGCTTTTATACCCCAGACGCTCTGACGCCGGGAAAGCGACATCAGCCGAGGCCAGACCCAGACTTTGGAATCCGCCGATCAAGGGCTGCCTGAGGCAGGACAACCCATATGTTATGACTGCAGATGCATACCTATCGGACATCTACATTTATGGTAGGTACAAAACTGTACTTTCTCCATATTCCAAAATGGCTTCGGTAAGCCATCCGACTACTGATCTTCGGAAAAAATGCAAAGATAAAGACAGAGACAGACCGCATAGGTCCAAAACTGCTGACACTTCCGTTAAGCTAGTCACCAGTCCACCGGTACTCAGTGAGGTGCTTTTGCAGCCCCTGTTATCCACTTCTACAGATTCGCAGGCCTCTACTGAGACCCATTCGGAGACCGGTATGCCACGAGATGCTTCTTCGACTATGAAACCTGCGGATGTCTTTATCTTGGATGAGTCTGGAGCCACTGTGCAGGCACCGGCTTCTGAGAGTATATTCAGACCTTACAATGTTTGTATCGAACAGACTACTTCGTTAATGACTAAATGTACCAAATTTCTCTGGCCCAGAGTTCACACTACACCTAGGAAACTGACTACCTAAGCACATTCTCAAGCTCCCATGCCATAGAAACAAATGCTTAGAATAGCTGAAGACCTTATTACTTTAATTAGGGGAAGCCAGCCTTCCCCCTCTAAAAGACAAATAATTGATTTTCCTTCTGACTCTTCAGACCATGACTCTGACCCCTGTGATTACCAGGACATACCCTTATCTACCTATGAGGACTTGGATGCAGAGGATCCAATTCCCTCAGCCTCCTCCCAAGAGGACTTTTCTTTCGGTGAAACCTTGCATACCCTAAGAGAGCATTTCCACTGGGAATGCCAGGACTACCCACAGTCCAAAAATAGACTCGGGGAATTTTTAGACTTGCCTCAGCATAGGCCTCTAGCTATTCCTCCTGTCCTGGATATCGTAGATGATGTCTTCATGGAATCCAGCCTTACCACTGATACTTTACCACCTGCTCCTAGAAAGCCTGACAGATGCAACAGAGTACCTGACTCTCACAAATTTCTCTTTAAAAATCCCACTGCAGATCCAGAGACCATTTCCCAGGGACTTAAAGGTATTAAGGCTTCTACAGCCAAAACCCTTCCCCTTCAGACAGGGATTCTAGGGCTCTAGACAGATGGGGTAAGAAGGTATAGCCCTCTGCAACTCTTGCCGTCAGTGCTTTAAATTGCCAGTTTCACATGTTGAAGTACCAGCAGCATATTATTGATCTAATTGAACAATAAAATGTTGATTCCTGATTGTGCAGGAAATAAGGACTTGCAAGACTTAATGCATTCTGCAAACCAAGTTGGTAAACATACTTTGCAGTGTGGTTTTGATTCCTTAGAAGCATTTTACAGGGCTGCTGTCACTGGGTCTGTTTTGAGAAGGCATGCTTGGTTGAAGGAACAAATCTGTGCCAGACCATGTCAAGGCAAAATTACTTGATGCTCCATTAAACCACCAAGAATGTTTGTTTGGCTGTAAGGCAGAAGTTCTTAAAAAGGTAGAGGAAAAAGTTAAATCCATGCAAACTGTGAAAGATTTCGTACAGGTACAGCCACCTAGATTCAGTAGGCATTGGCCTAAGTACAGTTTTGTACCTACCATAAATGTAGATGTCCGATAGATATGCAACTGCAGTCCTGACATATGGGGTTGTCCTGCCTCAGGTAGCCCCTCGGTCAGCCGGATTCCAAAGCCTGGGTCCGGCGTCGGCTGATGTCGCCTCTTCCCCGACGTCAGATCGGCTGGGGTATAAAAGCATCAGTCGACGCCATCTTCAGTGTTTCTTGCCCCAGATGCCAGGTGCCCTCCAAGGAAGGCTAAATTTAGAGAATGCATAAAATTCCAGACATGCACAGTAGTAATAAACAGATACACCATAAAAGCTATCCCCAGCTAAGTTGAAAAAGGGGTAGTGGACCCAAAAAGGTAAATTACAGAGGGGTAGGAGGGAGGGTAAACCTGACTGCAGTTGCATATCTATCGGACATCTACATTTATGGTAGGTACAAAACTGTACTATGTCCTTCAAGAATGCAACTGCAGTCCTGACATATGGGTTGAATACCATAGCCAAGCTGGGGGTGGTAGGATCAAGAAAAAGATGATGTATATCTAAAATGCCCTGCAGGACTGCCGAAGCAAAGCCTGCTCGGGATCTGGGGTATAAAGGCGGGTTGTAGTGTTTGGAAAATGTATGCACGGAGCTCCATGTAGCAGCTTCTAGAATGTCCTTTGTAGCCACCCCTCTTAGAAAGGCTGTGGAGGTGGCTATAGCTCTGGTGGAGTGTGGCCTGATATTGGCTGGCACACCTTTTCCATGGAAAGAGTAACAGAATCTGATGCAGTGTCCAATCCATTTTGAAATTGTTTGTTTGGAATTTGCCCTTCCTTGCACTCCAGCAGCGTAAGCTACAAATAGTTGGTCAGACTTTCTGTTGGCCTTTGTTCTGTCCAAGTAGTAGCGTAATTGTCTGTGTATGTCCAAAGTGTGCAGCAGCTTTTCTCCTTTATTTTGAGGATTGGGAAAGAAAGTAGGCAGGTGAATTGCTTGATTCAGAGACACCTTGGATACCACTTTTGGCATGAATGAAGGATTGGGTCTTAAAGAAACTCTGTCCTGATGAAAAAAGAGGAATGGAGGTACTGCCGTGAGGGCCTGTATCTCCGAGACTCTTCTTGCTGAGGTAACTGCCAACAGGAAAACTTTTCCAGGAGAGAAATTGCATTTCTGAAGATGCTGCTGGCTCAAAAGGAGGAAGAGTTAATTTTTCCAAGACGAAGTTGAGGTCCCATGCAGGCACTGGTGGTTTCCTGGGAGGTTTGATATTCTTTATCCCTCTTAGAAACTGTCTTAGCAAAGGATGTGAAAACACGGGTGGATCACAGTTATATTTTGCTGAGATTGCTGAAGCGTGTATTTTTATGGAAGAATATGAAAGGCCACTATGAAGCATTTCTGCCAAGTATTCTAGTATCTGTGGCATGCTTATTACTGTTACATCCTGACCCTTGTTGGCATTCCAGGTGATGAATCTCTTCCATTTGGCTGAATAAGTTTTTCTGGTGGAAGGTCTGCGTGCTTCCAGTAGGATCTCTTGAACTTTTTTGGAGAGAGAGAGATATGGGTAGAAGTCATGGAACCCTCCAAGCTGCCAGCTGCAATGTTTGCAGGTTGGGATGAACAGTCCTGTAATTGTGCTGAGTTAGAAGCAGAGGCCATTGAGGCAGGGGCCACGGCTTGGTGCGAGATATGCTCCTTAGTAATGGATACCAGTTCTGCCTTGGCCAGTCTGGAGCTATCAAAATACCTTTCGGTTGCTCTGCTTTGATCTTCAGTAACACCTTGGTCATTAATGGTAGAGGTGGGTATGCATAGATTGTCAGAGAATTCCAGCTGAAGGAGAGAGCATCCATTCTCCAGGCTTGAGGATGGTGTGACCTCGAACAGAACTTCTTCAGATGATGATTGAGGTGAGAGGCAAAGAGATCTATGTCCGGCCTTCCCCATGCATGAGTTATTTGTGAAAAAAATGTCTGGATGAAACATCCATTCGTGCGGGTCCAAAATGTTTCTGCTTAGACTGTCCGCCAGAACATTGTCCTTGCCTGGAACAAACTGGGATTGCAACTGTAAGTTCAATTTCAGGGCCTTTTCCCAAAGAGTCATTGTTAGTCTGCAGAGGGGATAAGAATGAGTGCCTCCCTGTTTGTTTATGTACCACATGACAGTGGTGTTGTCTGTCTTTATTAGCAGATGACCTTGCTGAAGAAATTTCCCGAAGGCCTCGATTGCATGAATCACTGCCAACATCTTATTTTGAATTATGTGCAGATGCATTTCGGGAGCCCATTGCCCTTGCATGCATCTGCCTTCCATGTGCGCCCCCATCCATGATCTGAGGCGCCTGTTGTAATGGTTTGACTTGCTTGAGGTTTGTTGAAAGACATGCCTTTGTTTAATTGACTTGCTTGTGCCCACCACAAAAATTCCTTTTGAAGACATGGAATGAGTGGTATAATTTCCTCTAAGTTGTGGCTGTGTTGAGACCATAAACTTTTTAGGTACCATTGTAGTTTTCTCATGTGTAGTCTTGCCAGTGGAATCAGAAGAATGCAAGATGCCATGAAACCCAGGGCCTGCAGGATTTTCCTTGCAGTCATCTGGGTGAGCTTTGCTAGGCTTTTGAAGTAATCTGGTAATTGTACCTGTTTTTCTTCTGTGAGGAAAGCCATTTGTGAGTTTGTGTCCAGTTTGGCTCCTAGAAAAATTATTTGTTGGGATGGCAGTAGTCTTGATTTTTGAATGTTGACTGTGTATCCCAAAGCCTGTAGTAAGTGTATGACATAGTCCAAGTTTCTTATCAAGGCTTGTTTGCTGTCCGCTTGTATAAGGCAGTCGTCCAGGTAAGGGTATATTTGTATCCCCTGGAGTCTGCAATGTGCAATTACTGATGCCAGGCATTTCGTGAATACTCTGGGCGCAGTAGATAAGCCAAACGGCAGTGCTGAGAATTGATAATGCTCTGACCCTGCAAGAAATCTGAGGTATCTTCTGCAACTGTGTCTGATTGGGACATGCAGGTCTGATTGGGACATGCAGGTATGCCTCCTTGAGGTCCAGAGTAACCAGCCAAGACCCCTTGCCCAGCATGGGAAGAAGTTGCTGTAACGTCAGCATTTTGAATTTTGGCACAATGAGAAAAGTGTTTAGAGCGGACAAGTTCAGTATAGGTCTCCATTGCTTTTCTTTTCTTCGAACAAGGAACAGTCTTGAGTAGAATCCCTGGCCTTGTTCCTGAGGAGGAACCTTTTCTATTGCTTTGATCTGTAACAGGTTTGAAACTTGTATAAGTGCCTCTGCCCTTTGATTTTGTGGCAGGCTTGGCATGCCTTGTCTTGTTGGTAAGGTATGGAAGTGGAACCTGTAACCTTTGTCTATTATGTCCAGAATCCATTTGTCCTTTAAGACGTGCCAATTCTTTGAAAATAAGGATAACTTTCCGCCTAAAGGTGCTTCTCTTTGAGCCTTGGTCGGGGGTGTCAAAGCCAAGTCATTGTGCTTGTCCCTGTGGAGCAGTAGAAGTCTCTGCACCACTTCTCTGATTAGTTGGTTGCCATTGGCGGCCCCTGTAGGAGCCTCGGTATTGCCCTCTACCTCGAGCACGCCTGTTTTTTCCCCTTTTGAACTTGTCAGTGTCTGGAAAGGACCAATTCTTTGAAGGCCAATTCCTGCTGAACCTCGATGGCTGAACCTGGAGGAAATCTTTGACTGTTTATACTGATTTAGCCTTTTCCTCAGTAGATTTCAACACATCCTGTGCATTAGCGCCAAATAGCTTCTGTTTTTCCAGAGGTGCATCTAGGAGCTTTACTTTAACATGATCTGGCAATGCCTGTTCTTTCAACCAAGCATGTCTCATATGACGCCCCTGTCATAGCTGCCCTACATGAAGCTTCCAATGCATCATAACCACACTGAAGAAAATGATTGCTAACCTGCTAAGTATTATGTACCAAATCTTGCAAGGCCTCTCTATCTAAAGGCTCAGGAGAGGCTAACTTTTTCTGAAAATCATCCATAAAGAAATCCTGATACTGAATCATATGAAAAAGACAGTTAAGTGCCCTCATGGCAAGGGTGGTTGAGGTATAAACTTTTTTGCCCCATCTCTCCAAGGACCTAGATTCCCTGTCTGTGGGCAAAGGGTTTTTGGCTGTGAAGGTGGCCACTCCTTTGGGCCCCTGAGAAATAGTTTCTAGATCCACAGAGTGGGCCTTAAAGAGATGCTTATGAGTTTCAGGAACCCTGTAATATCTGTCTGGCTTGACAGGAGCAGGAGGGAGAGAATCAGGGGAAGCACTGGAGTCTGAGTACACATCATCCAATACATCTAACACTGGTGGAATAGCTAAAGGCCTGTGCTGGGGTAACTTAAGGAAAGTACGTAGCCTTTTCCTGGAATCAGAGAAATCCTGGCCCTGCCACTGAAAATGCTCTCTCACGGAGTGGAGAATTTCCCCGAAAGAAAAATCCTCTGGAGGAGAGGCAGAGGGAATGGATTCATCAGCATCAGAATCCTCGTAGGCCTGGAAGGATTCTTCCTGGGAATCTGAATGGTCTGAGTCCCCAGAGGCTTCATCTGAGGAAAGGGTATCTGGCTGCTCAACCCTAGGCCTTTTATCTGCAGGCGGCTGAGAACCTCTGTCTGGATGTGCCTGAGAACCTCTGTCTGGATGTGCCTGAGAACCTCTGATTAAAGAAATATTAGATCTGCAGCTAAAGTCATGATCTGTTTATCAGAAGTGGAACCCTGGGAAAAGGCTTTAGGAGGGTGAGCCTTAGCCTGGCTGGCAGCCTTGGCACGTGTGTAGGCCTTGATGGACATAGAGACTGGAGGCCTAGCTGCCCCACATGCTGGAGTAACGTTATCCACCGGTATGGTGTCAGGAAAATCCTGGGCTTCAGTTTCAGGAGGAAAATCAACAACCGGCACCGGGGTGACCTCCGGGACCGAAGTGTGCGGTAAAGCGGTGTCGTCGTTCTGGAGTGGTTGAATTACCGCCTCCAAAGAGACCGATGCACTCGCGGTAGGCTTTGGCATGGCGTCTGTGGAAGTCGCGGGCCGAGAATGTCGGTACCTGAAAACACAGGAACTGGCCGACCGGCACTTGCGAACTGCTTCTGCTTCTGGCACTGCGCGGCAAGAAAGACTGGGGAAGATGGCGTCGACTGATGCTTTTATACCCCAGCCGCTCTGACGTCGGGGAAGAGGCGACATCAGCCGACGCTGGACCCAGACTTTGGAATCCGGCCAACCGAGGGGCTGCCTGAGGCAGGACAACTCCATATGTCAGGACTGCAGTTGCATTCTTGAAGGACATCTGGTCCTTTCCAGTCATTCTCAGCTCAAACCCAAGGGCATCAGACCACAAAGACTAAAGTTTCAGGGTATACACAGATCTAAACAATGGAGTGCACCCTCCTCAAAAACTGGGAGTGGTAAGCCACCCCCCTATGGAAAAAGTTCACAATGACTTGTCCTTGATCCTTCCCAGCCATGTCCAAGTACTTGCACCCCTAGGAGGAAAACTCGCCCTGCATGCAAAAAACTGGGAGTATATTACCTAGGACTGATGGGTCTTAAACGTATCCCAGGGGTACAGATTCTATTTCCACTCTCTGCCAACTCCAAGTGGATTGCCAGACCTTCCTCCAAACCAGTGGACAGAGCCCCCAAAGCAAGTACTTTCTCTTCTCAGTATCAGGGCTATTCAACCTGTGCCAACAGAGCAAAGGGGACAGGGTTTCTACTCCAGGCTGTTCCTGGTGCCCAGGAAAGAGAACTCCTGGTGCCCTATTCTGGATCTGTCAACCCTAAACACCTTCCTGGTGGTAGCAAAATTCAAAATGCTTACACTCCAGCAGCTTCTTCCTATGCTAGCCAAGGACTCCTGGCTAGAAACCCTAGACTTAAAAGAAGCTTATCTGCACATCCCCATAAGGGAATCTTGCAGGAAATATCTAAGTTTCAGAGCAGGCTGTATGCACTATCAGTTGCCTGCACTTCCCTTTGGCTTATCTACTGCACAAAGTGCCTGGCTGCAGCCATTGCTTACTGCAGGCAGAGAAATATTCAAATGTACCCATACTTGGACGATTGCCCGATTCAGGCAGACAGTAATTGCTACTTCAGCATCTGACGTTTGTAAAGAGACTCCTAACTTCTCTGGGGTATACCATCAACGAAAAGAAATCACATCTGGTACCCAGCCAAAAGATTGTATTCCTGGGAGCAAGCTTGAACACAACTTCCCAGATGGCATTTCTCACTCCAGAAAAGCAGGTTTATTTGACAACTTATTTCAAACTACTGGCCACCCAAACCCAGCTATCTGCAAGAAAAGTACTGCAAGCCCTAGGGTTCATGGCCTCATGTATTCTGATTCCATATGCAAGACTGCATATAAGGAAACTTCAATGGTACTTAAAAAAAAAAAAAAAGTCTCTGGTGTCAACATTCCCAGGACCTGTAAACAGTGATTCCTATCATTCCTTGCCTAAGGACAGAGTTCCTTTGGTGGGCAGAGGCTTTCAACCACAACAAGGGACTCCGTTTCTCACAACTCCCCGCCGTCCAAACTCTGACAACAGATGCATCAGACTATGCATGGGGGGCTCACATGGCAGGCAAATGCATTCAAGGCAAATGGAGCCAATGACAAATTCCTCTGCATTTCAATCAAAAAGAAATGTTAGCTGTACAGAATGCACTGACGGCCTTCAAATACCTTATATTGCCAGGACAACTCCTGATAAAGACAGACAACACCACAATTATGTCGTACATAAACAAGCAGGGGGAACTCACTCCTACCCACTCTGCGGGTTAGCCATGGCTCTGTGAAGCACAGCTTTCAGCAACCAAGTGCAAATGCAAGCTCAGTTCCTGCCAGGCAAACAAAATTCACTGGCAGGTGACTTAAGCAGAAATCTAATGGACCCACACGAGTGGAAACTGGAACCAAACTCATTCAAACTTCTAATACACAGGTGGGGGACACCAGAGGGGGACCTCTGTGTGTCCCATCAAAACCATCAACTAAACAAAATTTGCACCAGAATTCCCCACAGCCAAGCTTAGAAAGTGGATGCCCTGTCCTTCACATGGGAAACCTCTCAATCTATGCCTTTCCCCCTTTGCCCTTCCTTCCAAAAGTACTTTTCAAGATCAAACAGGACAGACCAAGGACAACCGTTATTTCACCAGACTGGCCACGCCAGCACTGGTACCCACTCCACAGTCTGACAGCAGTGCCACCCTGGTACCTACATCAGGCCCCCCTCTCTGCTGTCCCAGCAGGAGGGACAGATTTTGCATCCTCAGCTGCAAACCCTGAACCTGGCAGCCTGGCTTATTCCCTGAATACGTCACCAGCAACCCTTAGTAAACAGATGCTGGATGTTATCCTTGAGTCCAGGAGGCCCAGTACTAGGAAATCCTATTCAGAAAAGAGGAATAGATACTGTTCTTGGAGCCAGTCTCAAGGGAAGGACACAGCCGTGCCCTCCTTGCCTCAAATCCTAGATTACCTAGCAGAACTGCTCCACAAAGGCCTGTCCTTCTCATCAATTAAGATTCATGCCTCTGCCATCTCAGCTCATTACAATACTGAGCCACCCCTCTTCTCTCACCCTCTGATCAAACAGTTCGTGAGAGGAGCTAACAATTTAAGACCCCCAAGGAGAGCTCCCACTCCTGCCTGGGACCTTAACTTTGTACTAGAGAAGCTCATGCTCCCCCTTTGGATCTTGCTGCTACAGCAGAGTTAAAATTCCTCACTTGGGAAACAGCCTTCCTACTAGCCATCACTTCAGCAAGAAGAATGTCCGAGTTACAGGCCCTTATGCCTGTGGAACCCTTCATTATCTTCCATGCGGACAGGGTTTCCCTCAGGACTAACCCATCTTTTATGCCTAAGGTGGTATCCAGTGTGGCTTTAAACCAATCCACCCATTTTCCAACTTTTTTTCCTAATCCACAGAATAAAGAGGAAAGGATCCTGCACTTCTTGGATGTGCACAGACAGCTCAGGTTCTACCTTGACAGGATTAAACCTTTCAGAAAATCTGACCAGCTGATAGTCCGCTTTGCTACAGAGGCAGACAGCAAGGCCATTTTGAAACAAACCATTTCTAACTGGATAGCACACTGCATTCATTTCTGCTACAAACACCATGGGAAACCTACCCCACAGGGGATCAGGCCTCATTCCACTAGGGCTACCTCAACCTCTACAGCTTTTCTCAGGGAAGTCCCTACCAGAAATATCCTGGAAGCTGCAACCTGGAGTTCTGTACACACCTTCACCAAGCATTACCACTTGCCTATCTTTTCTAAATCCAGAGCTGAATTTGCCACAACAGTCTTACAAGGCCTTAGCCAGCCCTACTACTTCTTGACTGCCTCCACCTTTCCTCCGCTTTGGGAATCAATCCAAGTGTGATGACTGCAACAGTGAAACATGAAGAACATAGTACAGGTGTGTACGCTTACCATAAATGTAGATGTTCAAGTGTATTCACTGTTGCAGTCCTGATTACCCCTCCCTCTAGTCCCCCTTTCTTTCTATACTTCTTACCTATCCTCTTTTTTTGGCCATATCTTATGGAAATGGTATTTACTTTTTACTGGAGATGTTCCACACCATTTGATTGCTTCGAATTTTGGGGGCTCCTGACATCTGGGGCAAGAAAAACTGATGTAATGGCATCGCTGCATGTTTTATACCCCTGACGACCTGACATCATGGATGAGGCAACAGCATCCGACGCAGAAATCCCAAGATTCTGGTATTCCGGACAACTTGAGGGCTACCTGCAGGCAGATAACCCAAGTGTGATGACTGCAACAGTGAATACACTCTAACATCTACATTTATGGTAAGTGTACACAGCTGTACTTTGTCACCACACGGTTGGCATTTCTGCCTTCCACTTTCTTTTTTATTCCCATTTGAGTTTGAGGGAGTTTGTCCTGGTCTGTTGACCTTCCCGATTGTGGAAAGGGCTTTCTCTGCTCACAGAGATCTGACCTCTTTTGCCTCCAATTATCCCCATCAACCTTCACTGAATCTGGGTGCTGAGCCCATCATTCCTGTGCAGGTGCAGCCTGCCTCAAGGAGCCTCCAAGTTCTCCATCCTGAGGTAGCCCCCCCCTTTCTTCGGATACTTCCCCTGAGCACCCCACAGATGAGGTTCCTCAGTAGAAAAAGTGCAAAAGGAGGCACATTGACTCCCCAATGGAGTCACTCATGGAAGACATGGACATTGATGAGAGAGAAGGATCCCCACTTGTGTATGTGGAGACATCTTGGAAATCCTTAGGCAGAAAGGTGGCTGGTTGGCCCAACCTCCTCCTGAAGGGTGTGTGTGTGCTTGGATGCTTTTGGGACAGGCCCAGCTGTGTCTTTGGTGACCCCCTGGTGGATGACCTTATTGACTTGGGTCTCCTAATGGGCTTGGAAGGAGCCAGACACACTCAAATCAATCCACAAATGCCTGGATAGGTTTCTGGTTCCCCCTAAAGGCAGATTTCATTGGTCCAAGGGTGTCCCTGTTGATTCCATCTTTATGGCAGCAGACTCCTTGAAGGAGCTAGCCAAACAGGGAGTATCGAGCGATGGACAGATTTGGTAAGCACATTTATACCTCAGCTACATTTGTGCTGAGATTGATGTTAAGTTGTCAATCTCGCCTTCATTCTTGCTGGATGGGTTCGGAGCCGATCCTCGGCTCCAACTTGGCCACTTACTAAAGCTCGAGAGCTAATTTTACCAGCTCGAGGCAACCCTATATCCCATGATGCAAGGCTCTCATTTGCCGCTTTCGCTTACGAGGTGCCTCTTTTACCAGCTCCAGGTAAGTTTCTTCAAATTAAGACTTTTAGTCCCATCCCTTTTAGATTTAATCACCTTAGTTGTGTGAACCCTTAATGTTTAATTTAACCCTATTCCCGTTAGTGTTCCCTATTTTTCTGGTTATTTATCCCTTCCCCTAGATTTGGCCTTAAACCTCCCCCTTTCCTAATTTCTCCTGTCAGGGATTCTGTGTGTGTTTGAGTGTGTTGTATCCCTGTTTAAAATTTTTTATTATTGGATTGGGTGTTATTTTGTGTGTGTGTGTCTGTGTTTCCTTTTGTTACTTGGTTCCTCGACACAGCTATGTCGAAGGACACAAAGGTCTCAGGCTTCAAGAAGTGTGACTCGTGCTGTCAGAAGATGTCTCTGACAGACGGTCACACTTCTTGTGTTTACTGCCTGGGACCTCTGCACCTGCAGGACTCTTGTGCTATCTGTCATGCCTTCAGCCCAAGAGTCCTGCAGGAGCGCAGAAATAAATTAATATTGAGGGGCTTATTAAAGCCTGAGAGCTCCCCAACTAAGTCGGCTCCGGGGAAGCCCTCAAAACCAGTTAAGCCTTCGGCTTCAAGTCCTAAGCCATCGGCTACTGGTTCTCCTTCAGTGTCGAGATCGGCTCCGGCCGCAGCCGATCCTTCTATATTAGAAGTTACAGTATCGGCTCCATCCGGCGCAGATGCTGCTAAATCTGGGCACTCAGTGTTGGCTCCGGCTGGAGCCGACGTATCCTCGGCTCCTTCGGCTCCACCTATCTCTAAAAAGAGATCACGATCCCCCTCGTTGGAATCGATACGTTCGGCTCCGAGATCACCCCTGCTCTTGGAGCAGAGCCATCGGAGCCGTTCTTCTCGGTCGTCCAGGCTGTCCAATCACGACCTTGAGAGAATGGTGAGTAGACTATTAAAGTCTCAGGCATTGGCCCAAATGCTCCATAGCCCGTCTCAACTGACGGTAGCTATCACACATCCACCTAACATTCCTCCTTCGACTCTCTTACAGAGCTCGGAGCCGTGACTGTTGCGACTTCGGAGCCGATACCACCCCCCCCCCCTTTTGGCTCCATCGTCCTCTGCTCCGATTTCCTCCTTGAGGCCTTCATTGGAGGGATCTGGGTGTCTGGTCTCTCTCGTCGGCTCCGAGGGGGCGAGTGGCATCGGACCCTTGTCCGACCCTGTTCTCCCTCTCGGGGCTTCGGCATTGGTGAGCTCAGCCCCGACATCGGCCTCAGAGCCGTCCCTGTCGGTGAGGCCTGGAGTTCCTATCTCCTCGGAGTGGGAACCTTCTGGCCTCTCTGACGGGGGAGCCTTCGAGGTGATGAGGAGTCTACTAGCCCCTGGGCGTAGTCAACGGTCAGTTCCATCAGCTCCTCCCACTACAGTGCCTGCTAACATCTCTTCCCACTCTCTTGCTCCCGGACCCAGAGATCCAACGCCTCAGGTTTCCCCATTGGGAATATCTTCCTCTTCTGAGGCTTCTCCTGATCCATCAGGTGAACTTCTGCGTAAGAGGACATGTAAGAGGAAACATCTAGACTCCCCCGAGTCTATTACATCCAATATTGACTTGGATGAGTCGGAGGGATCCCCAAGGTCCCCCTCTGAGGATGTCTCTTTCTCAGACATCCTTGAACTCCTTAAGCAGAGGGGGAACTGGCCTTCCCTTAATCCTTCCGAGGACGAGTCAGTATACCTGGAGGCATTCGGGTCTCAACCCTCCACCTCCTGGGTGTCTCCGCCTTTCGACCCTCTTATGGACGTGGTGGCTCGGAAGGCGTGGATGGCCCTGGATTCGGTGGAACCTATTCCTCGGAGGCCTTCTAAATTCATTATGGCCCCACCTGATAGGCAATATTTGACAAAAGGTGTCCCGGTTGATGCCATGGTGGTGGCTGCAGCCACCAAGAAGGAACTAGCTGATCCTTCAGTACCTGTCCATCCTCCTAACAAGGAATCTAGGACTATGGATAGGTACGGCAAGCGGATTTTTTCTTCAGCGACCTTTGCCATACGATCGCTTAACTACTTGTGTCACTTCACCCGCCTTCAAAGAGATTTTCTTAAAGAGTTGGGAGAAGTTTTACAGGATCCGTCAGCTGCTGGGTCTCAGGATAAGATGAACTCACAGCTAGGAATCCTAAACTCTATTGTTAACTCCTCCATGCAGCTCATTTCATATGCAGCCGATGGAGCGAGTAGGGCCGCAGGCACAGGAGTGGCTTTAAGGCGTCAATCTTGGATGCGGCTTTGTAATTTTGCAGATCCCTTCAAAGCGTCCTTCACAAACTGTCCCTTTGATGGCTCGACTTTGTTCGGACCTCAAGTGAAAGACACCTTGACTAGATGCGAACAAGATGGCAAGACTCTTTCTGCCGTAGGAGTCCGTTTCTCCACTCCTTCAAGACCTTACCCAAAAGGTCAGAAGGGAGGGAAAATGTGGTTCCGCAAATCTCAAGGAGTCACGCCCGACGCACAAGGTCAATTTACCCCCAGAGGCAGAGGGGGTAACAACAACAGACGCCGCCCTAGAGGCAGAGGGGTCCAGAATCAGGGTAGCAGGGAGCCTCTCTGACAAACCCTTCCAGCATCCCTGAGATGTTGCCCGATTGTCCACCTTCGGAGGCAGTCGGGGGAAGATTATCGCTGTACCCCAAAGCCTGGCTTTTCCTTTCTCAAGACAAATGGGTACAGTCGATCATATCCGAGGGTTACAAAATTCCCTTTATTCAAACCCCAGTTCAGCAAGAGGGAACCCTTCCAGACGTTCCACCCGGTCTAAGGGAACTAGCAGTACCAGAGATTTCAAAACTGCTAGCAAAAAGAGCCATCCAGCCAGTCCCAGCAGACCAAATAGGATCCGGTATCTACTCAAGGTTCTTTTTACTACCAAAAAAGACAGGGGACTGGAGACCAATATTAGATCTCAGCAAACTAAACAAGTTTGTAAAGAAAGCAAGATTCCGGATGGTCACGCTGCAGTCCATTCTACCCTTTCTGGGCAAGGACAATTGGATGTGCTCAGTAGATCTTCAGGATGTGTACCATCACATAAAAATTCACAGGCGCTCCAGAAGGTTTCTCCGCTTTCGGCTGGGGACCAGTCACTTCCAATTCAGGGCCCTGCCATTTGGACTCACTACAGCCCCCAGAGTGTTCACCAAATGTATGGCAGCGGTTACGGCTCACCTGAGACGTCAAGGATTCCAGGTGTTTCCATATCTAGATGACTGGCTCCTCACTGCCACCACCAGGCATCAACTTCTCCAAGCCAGAGCTTACACCATTCACATTTGAAGAGGGCTAGGGATTTCTATAAATTTAGAAAAATCTGCCTTGTCAATCTGTTACTTTTATAGGCGCAAAATTGGACACCGTACAACTTTCAGCAAAGTTAACAGACCAAAGGATCTTGGACATTCAAAATCACGTCCAGGTGATTCTTCTCAGCAACAAAATTCAGGCCAAATTTGCTCTGAAAGTATTGGGTCTTATGGCGGCCGCCATAACACTTCTTCCCCTTGCCCACTTTTACATGCGTCTTCTACAATGGATGCTATTCGCCCAATGGTCCTTTCAACAACTTCCCATGCGTCACAGGATCATAATAACTCCAATTTGCAAAAGGCATCTGACCTGGTGGATATCGTCCCCTCAAGTCCATCAGGGCAGACCCTTTGTTCCTCCCACCCCGGTCGCCACGGTTACATCGGACACCCTCCTGATCGGGTGGGGGGGGCATCATCAGGGCAGGATGGTCCATGGCACTTGGCAACCTTTTGAATACCACCTGCACATAAATGTCCTAGAGATGAGAGCAGTGCTTTTAACGTTGCAAGCCCTCAACGACTCTCTTCCCCTGGGAACTATTGCAGTCCAAATGGACAATATGTCCGTAGTGTGGTATATCAACAAACAGGGCGGAACTAAGTCCTATCCACTGTGTCGAGAGGCTCTCAGACTTTGGCAGTGGGCAATCTCTTCTCAGCGGTTTCTGATAGCAACGCATATCCCCAGGAAATCCAACATCATAGCGGACAGGTTGAGCAGAGCTATTCTCATGCCTCATCTCAAACAATCAGTGACGGAAGAGATTTTTCAGGAGTGGGGCCTTCCTTGCTGCGACCTTTTTGCTACACCTCAAAACAGCAAATGCCCCAACTTCTTCTCTCTCTTCCCCCCTTCCAGGCCATCCCCCCAGAGACGCTCTAACCCAAGATTGGCCCCAGGGACTTCTTTATGTCTTTCCTCCCTTTCCTCTGATACCTCAAATAATTCAGAAAGCAACCGCCTTGAGAGCCAGGTTGATTCTCATTGCCCCTTATTGGCCTCGACAGATATGGTTTCCGTTCCTACATCGTTATCTTTTGGTACAGCCATGGCATCTGGACCCGGTTCCAGATCTTCTGACCCACCAGTCGGGGCAGCTGCACCAATCCATACCTTCTCTCAACCTCCCTGCTTGGTTGCTCCACTTCCATCCCTAGCCAGGCTTCCTATGATTTCTAATCCCGTCCAGGATATCATAGTAGCTTCCCTTAAATCTTCCATCAGAAGGATTTACACTAGTAAATGGCAACGTTTCTCCTTCTGGGCAAAAGCTAGGGATTATAGACCCCTATACTGCTCTGATTCATTCGGTCTTGGGCTTCCTAGCTGAGATTTTTCATTCAGGATCTTCTTCCTCCACAGTAAAAGTTCAGCTGGCAGCCATTTCAAATTTTCATATAGGCTTTTTGGACCACAACATTATGTCACATAAACTTTGCAAGGCATTCCTTAGAGGTATCTTTTTACTTAAACCTCCGATTAGAGACCACCCACCACAGTGGGATCTAAATTTAATTTTAACATCCTTGATTCTTCCCCCTTTCGAACCTGCGGCTGCCTGTTCATTGAAATTTCTTTCTTGGAAGACCCTCTTTCTAGTCGCCATTACTTCTGCCAGGAGAGTATCTGAGCTTCATGCCCTCTGCATTTGTCCTCCCTACTTAATCTTCCACAAAGACAGAGTTTCTCTAAGGACTAATCCGTCTTTCTTACCCAAAGTGGCATTGTAGACTAACTTAAATCAATCCATTGATCTTCCATTTTTTTTCCCAAATTATTCTGATAGAGCGGAACAAAAACTACATTATCTTGATGTTCACCGCCAACTCAGATATTATCTGGACAGAACTAAACATTTTAGGAAATCTGATCAACTGTTTTTATCCAATGCAGAGAACAGGAAAGGCCTTCCAGTCTCCAAGGTAACTCTATCTAGATGGCTGTCTTCTGTAATTACTTGCATTTATCAGCTCAGAGGCAAAGAGTTGATTTCTAGGCCAAAAGCCCATTCTACCAGAGCTCTAGCTACATCTACAGCTTTTCAGGCTAGACTTCCAATAGACACTATTTGTGCAGCAGCCACATGGGCCTCTCCTCATACTTTTGTTTCACATTACAAATTAGACTTGGCTTCCAGAGACAGAGTGAATTTTGGTTCCACCGTTCTCAAGAGTCTGTTCCATTGAGCCACCCAGGATAGAGGTGCTAGGGACGCGGTCCCATCCAGCAAGAATGAAGGCGAGATTGACAACTTAACATTAAGAAGTTATGTACCTATCATAACGTTCCATGTTAGTTGTCTTCTCTCACCTTCTTTCTTGCGTCCTGCCCACCATCCCCCTAGCCTGGTCAGACCGAGAAGTTTGTGCCTCTTTTTATCCATTTTTCTAGCTAATCAGCTTTCTAGTGTCACTAGATTAGGTTGATCCTTTTCGGGGGATTATGATTATTATTATTGTCATTTTTATTAGTATTACCTCTTCCTCCTCCTCTCCAGTTGGAGGAATATATTGCATAATTTCCTTAGCTACCAAACGAGATCTGGGTAGTCTTCGCCTTGCATCATGGGATATAGGGTTGCCTCGAGCTGGTAAAATTAGCTCTCGCTTTAGTAAGTGGCCGAGTCGGAGCCGAGGATCGGCTCCGAACCCATCCAGCAAGAAAGAAGGCGAGAGAAGACAACTAACATGGAACGTTATGGTAGGTACATAACTTCTTATTAAATTACTTGCCATGTTTCACTCATTTGCAGAGAGATTTGATCAAGGAGCTGTCCAACTTTCTTGCAGAGGCCATTTTGGCTACTCTTGCTTCTGTGTCCAGCTGTTCCATGAGGCTCATCTCCCATTCAGTGGAGGTACTTCAAGGGCAGCCGACTCGGGTACTGCAGTCAGAAGGCATGCCTGGATGAAGTTTTGTGATTTTGCAGAACCTTTTAAGGCATCCTTTGTCAGTGCCCCTTTTGATGGCTCATCCTTGTTTGGGCCATCTGCCAAAGAGACTCTTACCTGCAGAGAGCAGGAAGGAAAGACTGTTATTGGGATCAAGTCTTCTATGCCTCTGCACACTTTCTTCAGAAATCAGCAAGGTGGGTAGAAGACTTGGATGTTTATCGTGTTACACTGCTACAGTCATCACACTTGGGTTATCCTGCTGTCAGGCGGTCCCGCAGTCGGCCAGAGTTCCAAGGTCTTTGTCCAGCGTCGGTTGCTGTCGCCTCTTCCCTGACGTCAGTGCACCAGGGGTATATAATATGCATCCGACGCCATTTTCTTCAGTCTTTCTTGCTGCGCGGTGCCCGAAGCAGAAGCAGTTCGCAAGTGCCGGTCGACTCCTGAGATTTTCGAAGTCGAATTTCAGATCCAAAGTCTTCAATAAAGCTAAGTACCCCATTGCGGAAACCTTTTTCTTGCCTCAGACTGATGTCAGAAAAAGTTAATAATTGTATTTCTTGTGGGAAGCAAATACCTCATAAGGACTTCCACTCTTACTGTATTCCATGCCTAGGCCCTGATCACGACGTCACTAGTTGTCGGTTTTGTGCTAGATTCAACAAACGCACTATAAAAAGACGTTTTGAGTTTGCTTTACACTACTTTGGCCGAAGGTTCAATTATACTATGCTGTCGGATCAGCCGACGACCTCAATACTGAAAAAACGCAAAGACAAGTATAAAGACAGGCATCAGAGTTCCAAAACAGATGACGAAACCTCTTCTAGGCCAGTCGCCGGTTCTCAGTGAGACGCTTTCGCAGCCCCTGACACCCGCTACCTCAGAGCCACAGGCTGCTTCAGACTCCCACATGGAGACATTTAGGCCTCTGGAAACTCGAGGTATTGGGCCTCACATGGGTCCGGAGCCGCTGAGCAGGCACCGGCTTCTGAGGGTGTTTTCAGACCTTCACAACTTACCATTAAAACAGCCAAGACAAAGGTACCATTAAAGACAAAGAAACAAGTACAGCATTCTCCTGGACATTCCTCCATGCCTAAGAAACAGATGGCTAAAATGGCCGAAGACCTCATTACTCTAAAAAATGGCCGAAGACCTCATTACTCTAAAAAATGGCCGAAGACCTCATTACTCTAATCAGGGGTTCCCATCCCCCTCCTGAGAAAAGGCCTAGGCAGGATACAGACTATGACTCTTCTGATCAGGTTTCCATTTCCTCTGATTCCTCTTCAGACCAGGGATACTCTTTACCCCCCCCCATGAGGACTCTGATGCTGAGGAATCTATCCCTTCAGCCTCTCCTCCTGAGGATTATTCTTTTGGGGAAACTTTACATACCCTGAGGGAACATTTCCATTGGGAAAGTCAGGATTACTCAGAATCCAAGAAAAGGCTCAGGGATTTCCTCAGCACAGGCCTCTGGCTATTCTGCCTATGCTAGACATTGTGGATGATGTGTTCTCTGAATCCAGCTTATCTCCTGACTCTTTGCCCCCTGCTCCAGCCAAGCCAGGTAGGTATTATAGAGTCCCTGACTCTCTCAAGTTTCTTTACAAAAACCCTTCTGCTGATCCAGAAACTATTTCCCAGGGTCCAAAAGGGGTTAAGGCTTCCATTGCAAAAAATCCAGTACCCTCTGACAGAGATTCCAGAGCTTTGGATAGATGGGGGAAGAAAGTATACACATCTGCAACTTTAGCAGTAAGACCTTTAAATTGCCAGTTTCACATGCTTAAGTACCAACAATATTTAATGGCTCAGTTAAAACAGAAAATGCTTGCTAGCTCAGAAGGTCCTGATTGTAAAGAAATGCAGGATTTATTGCATGCAGCTGAACAGGTGGGAAAACATACTCTGCAATGTGGTTTTGATTCTTTAGAGGCCTCTTGTAGAGCCGCAGTTACAGGTTCTGTTATTCGAAGACGTGCTTGGTTAAAAGAACAGAGTTTACCTGATCATGTTAAGGCAAAGTTATTGGATGCTCCTTTGCAACATGATAACTTGTTTGGTGCTAAGGCAGAAGTGTTAAAGAAAATGGAGGATAAAGCTAAATCTATGCAAACAGTCAAGGATATCTTACAGGTACAGCCACCTCGGTTTAGCAGAAATTGGCCAACAAAAAATTGGTCCTTTCCAGTGTCAGACAGGCCCCAGAGAGGCAGATACAGACGCCCAAGAGGCAGATCTCAATCCCAAGGCTCAAACGGACAACGACAGTGGGGCACCTCAACCCCAAAAGGAGGTGAGGACAAGTCTCTACCTTACAGGAAACAGTCACAATGACTTCCCTTTGCGTATGCCAAGCACTTCCCTTTTGGAAGCCCTCTTAGGGGGAAAACTAGCACTTTTTTCTCAAAACTGGCAAACAATCACCCGAGACAAATGGGTCCTGGATATTGTGTCTCAAGGTTACAGATTCCACTTCCATACTTTACCAAAGCTAAAGGGAATGCCAGACCTGTCACAAAATCAATGGGCAGAGGCACAAAAACAAATTTCAGCCCTCGTGGACATGAGAGCTATACAAAAAGTACCACAACAGGGACAAGGATTTTACTCAAGACTCTTTCTGGTCCCCAGAAAGGACAAAGCCTGGAGGGCCTATACTGGACCTTTCAATTCTGAATACTTACCTGGATATTCCGAAATTCAAAATGTTGACTTTACAGCAGCTTCTACCCATGCTGGGCAAGAAGGCTTGGCTTGTTACTCTGGACCTCAAAGAGGCATACCTGCATGTCCCTATCAGACAAAATTGCAGAAGATACCTCAGATTCAAAGCTGGTACAATGCACTACCAATTCTCTACACTGCCCTTTGGCTTATCTACTGCACCCAGGGTCTTCACAAAGTGCCTGGCACCAGTAATTGCCATTTTGCAGACAAAAAGGAATTCAAATATATCCATACCTCGACGACTGCCTCATTCAAGCAGAAAGACATTCTTCTACAGCATCTGGCATTTGTGAAAAAGTTGCTAATTTCTCTGGGGTACACAGTAAACGAAAATAAGTCAAAACTAGTGCCCTCACAACAGATTACATTCCTGGGTGCCATCTTAAATACAATGGCCCAGATGGCTTACCTCACACCAGACAAACAAGTGCAACTAACTCAATATTTTCAACTACTGGCAAAAACGTCCCATCTGCCTGCAAGAAAAATTCTGCAGGCCCTGGGATTCATGGCATCCTGCATACTACTAATACCATATGCCAGACTGCGTATGAGGAAATTACAGTGGTACCTAAAAAGTGTTTGGTCTCAACATTCTCACAGTCTAGAAGCAATAATTCCAATGATTCCCTGCCTACAACAGGAGTTTCGATGGTGGGCACAGGCATGTCACCTAAACAAGGGTCAGCCTTTTACCCAACCCACAGCCAGGCAAACTCTAACAAGAAATGCTTCGGATTACGCCTGGGGAGCACACATGGCAGGAAAATGCATTCAGGGCAAGTGGACCACAGACCAGATGCATCTTCACATCAATCAAAAAGAGATGTTAGCTGTTCAAAATGCCCTAACAGCTTTCAAGGACCTTCTACATCCAGGACAACTATTACTAAAGACAAACAACACCACACTAATGTGGTACATAAACAAGGGGGCACTCATTCTTACCCCCTATGCAGGCAAGGCATGACCTTGTGGAACATAGCTCTAACGTACTAGGTTCACCTGCAAGCACAATTCCTGCCAGGAAAGAAAAATACTTTAGCAGACTACCTAAGCAGAAATATCATGGACCCCCACACATGGAAATTGAATCCACAAATCTTCAGCATGACACAAACATGGGGATGCCCAGACAGATCTTTTTGCCTCCCCTCTGAATTGCCAACTTCAAAAATTCTGCACAAGGACTTATCACAAACAAGCATGGAAAGTGGATGCTCTTCTGTTCAGCTGGGAAAACCTAAAAGTCTATGCCTTCCCACCACTGCCTCTCCTTTCAAAGGTACTCCTAAAAGCCAGACAAGAAAAACCACAGATGATACTGATTGCTCCAGACTGGCCACACCAGCACTGGTATCCTATCTTAAGGAACTTGGTTCAGGGCCAACCATGGATTTTGCCCCAAATTCCACACCCTCTGACTCAACAAAACAGTCAGATCTTGCACAGTCAGCTCAAAACCCTAAACCTGGCTGCATGGCAGATACTTTAGTCAAACTGGCAACACCTCTCTCTAAAGCTGTTATGGATGTAATTTTGGAGGCCAGGAGGCCTAGCACCAGGAAAGCTTACTCAGAAAAATGGAAGAGATTCTGCGCCTGGAACCAGGCTCACAGCCTTGACCCTCTTGTTCCAAACATTCTTCAGATTTTACAATACTTAACGGAGATGCTGGGCAGAGGCCTATCCTTTTCATCAATTAAGATCCACGCCTCTGCCATTTCTGCACATTACAACACGGATCCTCCTTTATTCTCTCATCCCTTGCTAAAGCAGTACCTCAGAGGGGCTAAAAACATAAGACCGCCCCAGAGAGCACCAACACCAACTTGGGACCTCAATTTCGTTTTGGAAAAACTGACCCTACCACCTTTTGAGCCAGCCAATACAGCCGATCTAAAACTTTTATCATGGAAAACAGTACTACTCATGGCAGTAACTTCAGCACGAAGAGTCTCAGAGCTACAGGCATTAATGGCAGTGGAACTTTTTATAATTTTTCATCAGGACAGGTTATCTTTAAGGACAAATGCTACCTTCATGCCAAAGGTGGTATCTAGTGTGGCTCTTAACCAAACCATCCATTTGCCTACTTTTTATCCAAACTCCCAAAATAGAGGAGAAACTTCTGCAGTCTTTGGACATACACAGGCAGCTACGCTTCTACTTGGACCAAACAAAAGCTTTCAGGAAAACTGATCAACTGTTTGTAGCATATGCTGCAGGATCACAAGGCAAGGCTATCTCAAAGCAGACTATATCCAAACGGATAGGACACTGTATTCGGTACTGCTACACACAGCATGGAAAATCAGTCCCTAGTAACATTAGGCCTCATTCCACCAGGGCAACAGCCACTTCAGCAGCCTTTCTCAGAGGAGTACCTACCAAGGAAATTTTGGAGGCTGCAACTTGGAGTTCAGTGCACACCTTCACCAAGCATTACCACCTGCCTCTCTCCTCTAAATCCAGAGCAGGATTTGCCACTGCTGTTCTGCAGGGCCTCTTAGCCAATCTAACTCTTTATAGACCAGCCACCCAAACTTAGCTTTGGGATTCAACCCAAGTGTGATGACTGCAGCAGTGTAACACGATGAACATAGTACAGTTTTGTACCTACCATAAATGTAGATGTTCGAGTGTTCACACTGCTGCAGTCCAGGTTACACTCCCTCCATCCCCTCTGAACTAGCTGGACTTATCTATACCCTTCTATCCTATACAACCTTTGGGGTGTATTCGCTGGTAACTGAAGGTATTGTTTTTATTTTATATGTATATTTTTGATTAGCAATATGTAATTGCCTACCCACTTGGGGGCACCTGACATCTGGGGCAAGAAAAACTGAAGAAAATGGCGTCTGATGCATATTATATACCCCTGGCGCACTGACGTCAGGGAAGAGGCGACAGCAACCGATGCCGGACCAAGACTTTGGAACTCTGGCCGACTGCAGGCAAACATCTACATTTATGGTAAGTGTACACAACTGTACTATGTTCTTTGTGTTTCACTGTTGCAGTCATCACCTTTGTGTAGATTCCCAAAGCTAAGGATGGGAGAGGAAATTAGATAGCATTAGGACCAGTTATAAGGCCCTGCAAGACTGCAGTGGCAAAGCCAGCTCTGGATTTAGAGAAAATTGGCAAATGGTAAAGCTTGGTGAAAGTATTTACAGAACTCCAGGTAGCAGCTTCTAGGATGTCCCTGTTAGGAACACCTCTGAGACAGGCTGTGGAAGTAGATGCAGCCCTAGTTTAATGTGGTTTTATATCCCCTTTGGGGTAGGTTTTCTATGGTGCTTATAGCAGAAATGAATGCAATGGCCTATCCATTTAGAAATGGATTGCTTTAAAATGGCCTTCCCCTCTGCCCCTGCAGCAAATGCAACCAGCAGCTGTTCAGATTTCCTGAGAGGTTTAATCCTGTCCAAGTAAAATCTAAGTTGTCTGTGTACATCTAAGGAGTGCAGTATATGTTCCCCTTTGTTCTGTGGATTAGAAAAGAAGGTTTTCAAATGAATGGACTGATTAAGGGCCACACTGGATACCACCTTGGGCATGAAGGAGGGACACCCTGTCCACATGAAAGATGATGAAAGGCTCCACTGCTATAAGGGCCTGTAATTCAGACACCCTTCTTGCTGAAGTGATGGCTAAAAGGAAGGCTATTTTCCGAGAAAGGAATTTCAGCTCTGCAGTTGCAGCTGGCTCAAAAGGAGGTAGAGTTTTCCAATACAAAAGTTAAGGTCCCAAGCTGGTGTTGGGGCTCTCCTAGGTCGTCTTAAGTTTTTTGCCCCTCCGAGGAACTGCTTGAGCAGTGGATGAGAAAAGAGGGGTTGGCTCTGTGTTGTAATGAGCTGAAATAGCTGAGGCATGAATTTTGATGGAGGAAAAGAAAAGGCCCTTGTGAAGCATCTCAGTTAAGTATTGAAGAATCTGAGGTAAATTGGGCGCTGCTGTGCCCATCCCCCGAGTTTAGATCCAGGAACAGAATCTTTTCCATTTTTCAGCATAAGACTTTCTAGTACTAGGCCTCCTTGCCACCAGAATGACATCCAACACTTGCTTACTGAGGGATGGTAACGGAGATATCCGGTAATTAGCCAGGCTGCCAGGTTCAGGGTTTGAAGCTGAGGGTGCAGAATCTGGCCCTCCTGCTGGGACAGCAGGGTAGGGGTCTGAGGCAGGTGCCATGGTGCCAGCAGTGACACACTGCACAAGAGGGGATTCCAATGTTGGCGTGGCCAGTGTGGTGCAATCAGAATCATCCTTGGTTTGTCCCGTTTGATCTTTCATAGTACCTTGGAGAGGGGAGGCAGAGGAGGAAAGCCATAAACTGATAGGGCATCCACTTTCCAAGCTTGGTTGTGGGGAGACCTTGTGCAGAATTTGTCCAATTGGTAGTTCTGGGGGTAGGTAAACAGGTCTATCTCTGGGCTCCCCCATTTGTTTATCAACATGTTGAAAGTCTTTGTTTCCAGTTTCCACTTGTGTGGGTCCATGAGATTTCTGCTTAGTTCATCTGCCAGGGTATTTAGTTTTTTGGCAGGAATTGAGCCTGTAGGTGCACTTGGTAGCTCAAGGCTGTGTTCCACAGAGCCATGGCTAGTCTGCAGAGAGAGTATGAATGGGTTCCCCCCTGCTCGTTTATGTACCACATAACAGTGGTGGTGTCCTGGAAGAATGTGGTCCTTGAAGGCTGTCAGAGCATTCCGTACAGCTAACATTTCTTTTTGATTGATATGCAGGTGCATTTGACTTGGGTTCCATTTGCCCTGAGTGCACTTCCCTGCCAAGTGAGCCCCCCATGCATAGTCTGATGCATCTGTTAGGGTTTGGGCGGCAGGGGGTAGACTGAAAGGCAGTCCCTTGTTGCCCACCAAAGGAACTCTATCTGTAGGCAAGGTATGATAGGAATCGTTGCTTCTTGATACTGAGAATGTTGACACCATAGGCTTTTTAGATACCTTTGTAGTTTTCTCATATGCAGTCTTGCATATGGAATTAGGAGAATGCAGGAAGCCATGAGAACCCCAGGACGTGCAGTATTTGTCTTGCATATAGCAGGGTCTTTGTGGCCATTAGTTTGAAGTAGGCTGTCAAATGAACTTCTTTCTCTGGCATGAGAAAAGCCATCTGGGAAGTTGTGTTCAAGCTTGCTCCTTTCATTTATGGTGTACCCCAGAGAAGTTAGCAATTTTTGTAGAAACGCCAGATGATTCAATAGTATGTCCTGGCATTCTGTCTGAATTAGACAATCGTCCAGGTATGGGTATATGTGAATATTTCTTTGCCTGCAAAATGCAATGACTAGAGCTATGCACTTTGTGAATACCCTGGGTGCAGTAGATAATTCAAAGGGCAGTGCAGAGAACTGATAGTGCATGAAGCTTGTTTTGAAGCGTAGGTATCTTTTGCAAGATTCCCCAATTGGGATGTGTAGGTAGGCTTCCTTTAAATTCAGTGCTGCCAACAAGGCATCCTTGCCTAGCATAGGAGGCAACTGGTGAAGAGTTAAAATCTTGAATTTTGGGATCACCAAAAATGTGATGTTATGTAGTCCTATCTTGCCTACATTCTTACCCGTGGGTTTGGAGCCGAATATCGGCTCCGACTCGGCCGATTTTTGCTAGCTCAAAGTCTCTCATTGGCTGGGCTAAGAGGGTATCCCAGGGTGCACTGCTCCCTATCCCCAGATCTCATTTGCCGCTTGTAGAGCTCGGACTTGGTCTCGCTTGGCTGTGGCTAAGTACCCTCTCTTACTAGTTTCTCATTGAGAAAGTTGTTTTTCAAACCCTAAGGCTATTTTAATAGCTACTCTTGCTGATTGCTAATTTGTGTGCGTGTTTCAGTGCTGTGTTTGTTGTTTGGTATCCCTCCTGTTCCAGCGGGCTAGGCCCGTTTTAGTTAGAGGACCTAGTCCTCCCCTTCTGTACTTAAATCAACCTTGGTTTGCAGAACCGTTTTAATTAGAGGTTCTTGTGTGTGTGGCTATGTTGTTTTTTCTACAGTGTGTTATTGTGTGCACCGTCTAGATTAGAGGCGTTCAGTGTGCCTGTTGGTTAGTACCTGGTGTTCAATATTGTGTGGTGTTTTCCTGCCATTTTGTGTATGTTACATCTAGGCTTCCTTTACTGTTCATAGTAAAATGTCCAAAGATCAGAAGGAACATAAGCCTTCTGGCTTTAAGAAATGTCCAAATGTGGATATAAAATGTCCATCACGGATGGACATTGTGTGTGTGTCTACTGCCTCTGAGCCATCCATTTACAGGAGTCGTTTAGCTTTTGCCATGCTTTCAGTCCTAGGGTGCTTCAGGAGAGAAAAAACAAGTTAATTTTAAAAGGACTTTTAAAACCATCTTTTGAGGAAGCTATTGATTCGGCTTCTAGTAATAAGTCTAAAGCTTCCAAGTCCAAGAAAAGTTCTCTGGCTCCATCTGCCTCTTTGCAGCCCCCAGAGAAGATTACAGTTTTGGACTCTGCCTCCTTGGCTCCACTGTCTTTAGGGCCGCAGGAGGTATCTGTATTAACCGAAATGGCATCAGCTCCAATCATCCTTGAGCCCATTCGGAGCCGGTCGCCCAGTGTTAGACTTGGTTCACCGGACAAGAGATCCCAATCTCCATCTGTCTCCTCCAAATCCTCCAGGCTTTCTGATTTGGATGTTGACAAGGTAGTGCAGAGGCTCCTGCAATCGCCGGTGTTGGCCAAATTTTCGGCTCTGGAGCCAATTGCCATGTCCATCTCTATGATTCCTCCTCTGAGCACTTCCTTGCTGTTGGAGCCAGTATGCTTCGCTCTGAGTGATGTTCCTGCACCGGCTCCGATACCCCCTTTGGGTTTATCGGTGCCGACTTCAGCTCCGACCATGTCGGTTCTGTCCACAGGGTTCGAGACTCGGGTTTCTTCTGTCGGGCCCGAAGGGGATACGTCGGGACAGCTGTCTGTTCCGAGTCTCCCTCTCAGTGCATTGGCTCGGGGGACCCCGGTCCCGGTCGTGACCTCTGAGGCCTGTCTGTTCTCGGAGCCGGGAGGACGTGCCTTCGAGGCCATGTGGAGCACGCTGGCAAGATCGTCAGCTATATCACCCAGGTCTGTCATTCCGTCCCCCACCACCCTGGCGAGAGCCTCTGACACTCTCCTGTCCTTGGACAGCAGAGCGCCAGGCCCTAAGGACACCCCCACGAGCGGTCCCCAACCTTCTGAGAGTCTCCCAGAGTCTTTGCCTGAGGAGCCCTCTAGAAAATAGTTGTGCAAGAGGAAGCACATAGACTCCCAGGATGAGTCTCTCACCTCCGATACTGACCTCGAGGAATAGGAAGGGTCCCCCAAGTCTTCCTCTGATGATGTTTCCTTCTCAGATATCCTGGAGATACTGAAACAGGAGGCTGGCCTTCCAAAACACCTGCTGAGGAGGAGTCAGTATTCCTTAAGGCTTTTGGCGCTCAACCTTCCACCTCCTGGGTGTCTCCACCCTTCGACGAACTGCTTGACCTCATTTGTCGGAGGGTGTGGGAAAATCCTGATTCTGTAGAGCCCGTACCCAGGTGCCCCAACAAGTTCCTGTCCGCACCCTAGGGAGAAGAGTTTCTATCAAAAGGAGTCCCGGTAGATGCCATGGTGGCAGCCACCCTGAAGGAAGTCGCAGAATCTTCCTTGTTGGTCCATCCTCCTAACAAGGAGTCTAGGACCATGGACCAGTACGGGAAGCGTACCCTTTCTTCAGCAGCCTTCACCTTACGGTTGCTGAACTATTTATTTCACTTCACTCGGCTCCAGAGAGACCTCCTCAAAGAACTGGGAGATACTCTTATGGGTAACATACCTGAGGCGGTAGCTCAGACTGTTAACGCACAGGTTTCTACCCTTAATTCCATCCCTAACTCATCCATGCGGCTCATTTCATATGCGGCCGAAGGAGCGAGTAGACCGGAGAGCTCAGGGGTCGCACTTAGAAGGCAGGCCTGGCTACGCCTGTGTCACTTAGCGGAGGCCTTCAAGTCTTCCTTCACTGATGCCCCATTTGACGGTTCCTCCTTGTTTGGGACCAAAGTGAAAGAAACGCTCACCAGGTGCGAGCAAGAGGGAAAGACCTTGTCTGCCGTCAGGGTCCATTTTTCCCTTCCTTCTAGGCCTTATCCCAAGGCCCAGCGGGGGGGGGGGGAGATGTGGTCCTGAAATCAGAGGTTTTTTCCTGCCACACAAGGTGAACCCCCCTCCAGAGGCAGGGGAGGGCTGGGTTACTTGGGGAGACGTCACCCAAGAGGCAGAGGGGGGCCCCCTCAATTCGGGAGACAGTGACTCCTTTCGCAGCTCTCCATACTCTTATTCCTGAGGGTGTGCCTGACTGTGCTTAGCCAGAGCCAGTCAGGGGTCGAATTTCCTTATACCTGGAAGTTTGGGAGAGCATCACCCAGGACCAATGGGTACTAAGGATAGTTTCCGAGGTTACCTCATTCCATTCTTTTCAATACCCCCCCCAATAAGAAAAATCCCAGACGTTCCACCCAGTCAAAGGGATCAAGCAGTCTCAGAGGTGTCTCAGCTGCTGGCAAAAGGAGCCATCCAACCAGTCCTCTCAGACCAAATCGGATTAAGGACTTACTCAAGATTCTTTTTGGTGCCGGAAAGAACAGGGGACCGGAGACCCATACTAGATCTTAGTCAACTCAACAATTACGTGCACAAGTCCAAGTTCTGAATGGCCACCCTACAGTCAATCCTCCCATTGTTGGGAGAGAAAGTTTGGATGTGCTCCATCGATCTCAAGGATGCTTATTACCATATCAAAATGGACAAAACATCCAGGAGTCATCTACGCTTTCAGCTGGGAGCCAGTCACTTCCAGTTTCGAGCCCTGCCCTTTGGTCTCACCACAGCCCCCAGGGTGTTCACCAAATGTATGGCAGTGGTGACGGCTCACTTGAAACGTCAAGGATTCCAGGTGTTTCCGTACCTGGACAACTGGCTCCTTACTGCCCCCACCAGGCATCAACTAGTTCAAACGAAGGACGCTACCATCAGTCTGTCATCAATTGGGCATAACGATAAACTGGGAAAAATCTGCCTTATTGCCCTCACAGCGTGTCACTTTTATAGGAGCAGAGCTGGACACCATTCAAATGCGAGCATTCCTGCCACAAGAAAGGATCATGGTGTTGCAACAACAAATTCATATACTGATGCCACTCAGGCAAGCACAGGCAAGAGTGGTTCTACAACCCCTAGGGACCATGGCGGCGACTATCATGCTAGTACCTCTAGCGAGATTACACGAGACTTCTTCAGTGGCTCCTCTTTGTCCAATGGTCTCTACAAAGGCTTCCACTATCTCATCCCATCTTAATCACAGACAGGTGCAAGCAGAACCTCCGTTGGTGGTTATGCACCAACAATTTGAACGGGGGAAAGCCCTTTGTTCCTCCCGTCCCTGTTGCCACGGTGACCACGGATGCCTCCCAGATGGGGTGGGGGCGGCATTATCTCGGCAGGACAGTCCAAGGCACGTGGCAAGAACACAAGATACATTCGCACATAAATGTCCTAGAGATGACAGCAGTGCTTCTTGCGTTGCAGGCACTTCAAGAAGTTCTTCCTCTAGGGACTATTGCGATATACTCAGACAACATGTCAGTAGTGTGGTATCTCAAGCAAGGGGGTACCGGATCTTACCCCCTATGCAGAGAGGCCATGCGAGTGTGGAATTGGGCAATAGCTTCCCAACGGTTTCTGGTGGCGACGCACATTCCGGGGAAATCCAGTGTAATAGCAGACAGGCTAAGCAGAGCAATACTTATGCATTACGAGTGGTCCCTGAATCGCCTGGTTGCAGAGCGAATCTTCAGCAGATGGGGTCAACCTTGCTGCGACCTCTTTGCCAGCCCTCTCAATGCGAAATGCAGCAACTACTTTACGCTGATTCCCCCCACAGGGGGAGTCACCCAGGGACGCTCTGGTTCACGATTGGCCCTCCAGTCTACTCTATGCTTTCCCTCCGTTCCCCCTTCTCTCAAGGGTGCTTCAGAAAGCTCAATCCTTGGGAAGCAGAATGATTCTGATTGCCCCACATTGGCCTCGGCAAGTATGGTTTTCCTTTCTTCAACCATACCTTGTGGACACTCCTTGGATTCTAGACCCTCTGCCAGACTTACTGACACACGTCGGGACAGTTACACTCCTCTCTGAGGACTCTCCGGTTGACTGCCTGGCTACTCCACTTCCATTGCTAGTCAGATGTCATAATTTTCCACCGGAGGTCGTCCATATTCTATCGTCTTCCCATAAGCCATCTACTAGGAAGATTTATTCTAGCAAATGGAAAAGGTTTTCCATCTGGGCTCATTCTAGAGGTATTGACCCTTATACAGCCCCAATAGATTCAGTTCTGGAATTCTTGTCAATGCTTTTCTATCAGGGATCCGCATCAGCCACCATCAAAGTTCAACTGGCAGCAGTATCTAATTTTCACGTAGCAAACAAACCTAGTCTTATGGCCCACAGACTATGCAAAGCATTCCTCAAAGGTACCCTGTTACTTCATCTCCCAGTGTCGAACCCGTCATGCCCTGGGACCTCAATTTTGTTCTCCAAGCACTCACACTGCCACCTTTCGAACCTGCAGCTACCTGCGAGTTAAAATTCTTAACATGGAAAACAGCCTTTTTGGTAGCTATCACTTCAGCTCGGAGGGTCTCGGAAATTCAGGCCCTCTCCATCAAGCCCCCATATTTAAATCTTTCACAAAGAAAGGATCTCTCTTAGGCCAAACCCATCCTTTCTTCCTAAAGTGGCTTCTGTGTCTAATATTAATCAGTCCATTGAGCTGCCAGTGTTTTTTCCCCACTTCACTAGTAAGGCAGAATTTAGATTTCACCAATTGGATGTGCATAGACAGTTATGCTTCTGTCTACACCGGACAAAAGATATTCGTAAGTCTGACCAATTCTTTGTATCTTTTCAGAAAACTGATTGGGTTCTCCGATATCCAAGGTTACACTTTCTAGATAGATAGCCAGTTGTATCTCCTTTATCTATCAGGCAGGAGATAAAAATTTGCCATTTCCAGTCAAGGCACATTCCACGCAGGCTGTTTCCACTTTCACAGCTTTTCAAGCTAAATTGTCAATGGATGATATATGTGCTGCAGCTACTTGGGCTTCTCCCCCCACCTTTGTTTCTCATTACAAATTGGACTTGGTTTCCAGGGGCAGATCTTCCTTTGGTTCCACAGTTCTCAGGAGTATTTTCCTATGAGCCACCCAGGATGTAGGTGTTAGGGACTCTGTCCCACGGGTAAGAATGTAGGCGAGATAGGACTACATAACATCAAGAAGTTATGTACTTACCATAATGTTCGATGTATGTAGTCCATCTCGCCTCACATTCTTACTTACCCTCCCACCTTTCCCCCTGCCTGGAGGATTTGGAGAATAAGATTTGGAGTATAGGTTGTCACCTGCTTGAGTACTTTCTTTAGTGACTGATATTTATGTATGTGAGGTGTGTATGAAGTGTATACATTGTTTCGCAGCAAACTAGATCTGGGGATAGGGAGCAGTGCACCCTGGGATACCCTCTTAGCCCAGCCAATGAGAGACTTTGAGCTAGTAAAAATCGGCTCCGAACCCACGGGTAAGAATGTGAGGCGAGATGGACTACATACATCAAACGTTATAGTGAGTACATAACTTCTTGTTAAGGATAGAGGGGTCCAGGATAGAACACCAGGAGTTGTCTTTTCTGGGCACCAGGAAAAGTTTTGAGTAGAAACCTTGTCCCCTTTCCTCTTCTGGGACAGTTTTGAGTAGCCCTGATCCTTGAGAGAGAGCTTGCTTTTGAGCCTCTGCCCACTGATTTGGGTGTAGATCTGGCCAACCGTTTGGAGTTGGTAAAGTGGGGAAGTGGAATCTGTATCCTTGGGAAACTATATTTAAAACCCATTTGTCCTGGGTAATGAGTTCCCAATTATTTGCCTGCAGAGCAATCTTTCCCCCTAAAGGAGCAGTCAGTTGAGGAGGGCTTGGAAGTTTTAAAGTTGTCATTGAGACAGTTTATCATAGGGGAGTCTTACTACTCCCTGCTTTGGAAGTGGGAGCCCCCCACTGCTTAGTCCTGTGCGTACCTTGGGATTGAAGCCTGGGTGTTCTGCTGGTTCTGGGTTTGGACTGAGAAGGCCTGGAAGAGGCAGGAAAGGACCAATTCTTAGAGGGCCAATGCCTACTAAATCTGGGAGGCTGTACTTGCAGGAAATCTTTAACAGTTTGCATAGATTTAGCTTTTTCCTCCATCTTTGTAAGTACTTCTGCTTTGTTGCCAAACAGGCGGTCCTGGTTTAAGGGAGCATCCAGCAATTTAGCTTTAACATGATCTGGCAAAGATTGCTCCGTAAGCCAAGCATGCCTTCTAAGTACAGACCCAGTGACAGCAGCCCTGAAAGATGCCTCTAGTGAATTAAAATCACATTGCAAAGTATGCTTTCCAACTTATTCAGCAGAATGCATTAAATCCTGTAAATCTTTATTTTCAGCATAGTTGGAAATCAACATTTTCTGTTTAAGCAATCCAATAATATGCTGCTGATACTTTAACATATGAAACTGGCAATTTAAGGCCCTAATGGTTAAAGTTGCAGAAGTGTATACCTTCTTACCCCATCTATCCAATGCCCTGGGATCTCTATCGGAGGAGGTAGGATTTTTGGCAGTAGTAGCCTTAATGCCCATGGGTCCCTGTAAAATGGTCTCAGGATCCACAGTAGGATTTTTAAAGAGGAACTTGTGAGAGTCAGGAACCCTGTAATATCTATCTGGTTTTCTGGGAGCAGGCGGTAAGGAGTAAGGGGCCAAGCTAGATTCCGAAAAGGCATCAACAACAATGTCCAGTACAGGGGGAATAGCTAAAGGCCTGTGTTGGGGCAGGAGTAAGAAATCCCTAAGCCTCCTTTTAGAATCAGAGTAATCCTGGCTTTCCCAGCAAAAATGCTCCCTAAGAGTATGCAATTCTTCACCAAAAGAGAAATCCTCTGGAGGGGAAGTAGAGTGAATAGAGTCCTCTGCATCAGAATCCTCAGGTAGATAAGGGTAAATCCTGGTCATCAGAGGAAACAGAAATTTCAGAATCCTGATCAGAAGAATCATAAGAAAATTCAGTCCTAGGTCTCTTTGAGGGGGAAGGTTGGCTTCCCCTGATTAAAGTAATAAAGGCCTTCAGTCATTCTTATCATTTGTTTTTTAGGGACAGAGGCCTGACCATCAGTTTTCTAGGCATGGATCGCATTTTAGGCCTTGAAGAAGAAGATCGTGTCTGTTTAATATGCAAGTCAGTAGGCCTGACTACACCCTCAGAAGCCAGTGCCTGCACAGCGGCTCTGGACTCATCCAGGGTAGAGACATCCACAGGTTCCTCAGTTGAAGCATCTCGGACTCCAAATGGGTCTCAGTAGAGGCCTGTGAATCTGAAGTAGCGGGCATCAGTGGCTGTGAAAGCGCCCCACTTAGTACCGGCGAACTGGTGACTAGCTTACGAGAAGCGTTGGCAGCTTTGGACCTTTGCGGACTGTCTTTATCTTTGCGTTTTTTCGGAATGTCTGTAGTCGGGTGGCTTACCGAAGCCATATCTGGGTAAGTGAACCGAGTACCAAAATATTTAGAAGCGTAAATATACCGACGACTCATAGTTCATTGCTTAAATAAGGCACAAAACTGACAGCGAGATATGTCGTGGTCAGGGCCTAGGCAATAAATACAGTACAAATGAAAATCCTTATGAGGTATTTGCTTTCCACAAGAAATACAATTAATGACTTTTACTGACATCGGTTAGACCAAGAAAAAGTTTCCCCAATGGGGTACTTAGCTTTAGTTGAAGACTTCTGTTCCGAAACTTGAAAACGAAAATTTCAGGAGTCTGCCGACTGGCACTTGCGAACTGCTTCTGATTCGGGCACCGCATGGTCAGAAAGACTGATGTAATGGCTTCAGCTGCATGCTTTATACCCCTGACTGCCTGACGTCATGGAAGATGAGACAGCAACCAATGCAGGACCCAAGACTTTGATAATCAGGCCGACTGCAAGCAGATAACCCAAATGTGATGACTGCAACAGTGAAACATGAAGAACATATGAGGAGAGATTGGGATTTTGAAAGCAAACTCTTAAGGAGAACAATAAAAATCATACAGAGTATTATATTCATAAAACAGCAGGGAGTATTCTAAGAATCAGACCCAAACAAGAAGGGAAAAAATAGATTTTGCCAATAGGGATGACTGTGGTCAGGGATACAGATAATAGGCAAGGGGTGGAATTTATTGGAGAAAACTGGCAAAGGAACCAAGGTATTGGGAGCAAATAACTTGAAACATAAAGGTAATAGAATGGGAAGAGGCCAAGAATTTATTTGGACTGCAGGTTATAGATTGCCTTCCCTATCAAGGATTGATATCACAGTATAAGCAAAAGACAAGGAAATATGAGGCTCCTGAATGAAAGCCCAGCACTGGTAGAATTTTTAATAAAATCTAGAACAGAAGCTGCTGTTAAAAAAGGAATAATTAGTAAAGCATATAAAATATTGCATGATAATTATAAGAATCAATCAGAGAAGCTCTGAAAGGATTTGGAAGAAAGATTGAATAAGCAATTCAGAAAGAGACAATGGGAGGATATATGTATATTTCCTAAATATGCAGGAAAGTTGATGATTTAGGATCTTTACCTGCAAGTGTTTGCATAGGTATTTTTATACCCCAGGTAGACTCCAAAGAATGTTTCTTCAGGTGGATAGCAAATATTGGAGGTGTGATGAGCAAAAAAGAGGTGGCTGAGAACATTTTTTGGGAGTGTAATGAGCTGGAAGACTTCAGGGATTCCCTACAGACCGCTTTGTCAGAGATGCTGGGTGAGCAGATTGGAGTGACTGGGGAGATGATTTTTTAGAGTTATGATACAGAATCGGAATTGCCTAGACATAGTAAAGCCTTGCTGAGTTTAATTATGGTGGCTGCAAAAAAAGCAATTACTAGAAAATGGAAATCAAAGTCTAGACCAACTTTACTAGTAGTAGACAATATAGTAACAGAGGTAAAATAATTGGAATTAGGATCTTTAGAAAAGGGAGCGAGCAAACTATATAGGAAAAAATGGGAATTGGGGAACAATATATACAGAACAGGAACGAGGTTTAAGAGGCAGGATTTGAATGAGCCATATAATGCTTAACTGACAATGACTAGATAGATTATACGTGATCCATAATTGCAACTACAGTTGTTTCAGTGGTGTCTGTGATATATTCCTTTTGCAACTAAAATGGCATCATGTTTATTTTTCACTTATATAAATGTAAGATTGACTATGTCATATGTGAAAATTTAATAAAGATGTTTGCAAAAAAAAAGGCATGCTTCTAAAGAAAATATTGACCTTTTCCAGACATCTTTTTCTTCCTTGCTTTTTTTTTCAAGGAAGGAACTAGTTTTTCCACTATGAAATTTCAACTGGCAGCCATTTAAAATTTTCATGCTGGAGATATTTCTGTCTTCCCTTCTGATGTCTAAATTATGCAGAGGCTTCATGAAAGGAATTTTTCTGCTTAGACCCCCAATAAATAATCCTTCTCTGCTGTGGGATCTGACAGTTATTCTTCAAAGACCAACTCAAAAACCATTTGAACCAGCTAATGATTGTGAAATGAAATTTCTTTCGTGGAAAACCATCTTGTTGGTAGCTGTTATTTCAGCAAGAATTTTTGAGCTTCATGCCTTATCGAAACTGTCTTGCATCATTTTTCAGAGTTTCTGTCCATACCAATCCATCCTTTATGCCTAAGGTAGCCACACAGACTAATATAAACCAGTCTGTATAAATGCCAGTCTTCTTTCCCAATTTTTCTAAGAAGGACAAATATATATTGCATCTGCTTGATGTTCATAGACAACTACAGTTCTACCTTCATAGAACAAAACAGTGCAGAATGTCTGACCAGATATTTGTTTCTTACATAACTGGCTAGGTCAAGCAGTTTCCATAGTTACATTGGCTAAGTGGATTACTGACTGTATCTTACTCATTTATTCAAAAAATAGACTGAAATAGCCTCGTCCTCCTAAGGTCAATTCTACCAGATCTGTGGCTACATCACAAGTTTTCTCCTCCAAAACATCGATTGATATTTATGCTTCAGCCACTTTGTGAAAGACTTGCACCTTTATGACACATTATGAACTGGACATAGTCTCCAGAAGTAGAGCTTCTTCGACAGTCATCTGTCATATCCTTCCTTGAGGCCCCCCGAGAGTAGCATAGCTGGGGAAATGAGGAAGAATGAAAAGGATATCAGACTTTAGAAGTTACGTACTTACCATAACTTGGCATCTGTGTTGTCCATTTTCATTCTTCCTCACCTTCCCTCCCAGCCATCCCCATCCTATTAGTTCTTGAGGACCTACTGGATTTATGGGAGCATGTATGTTTCTGGTTTGTGTCTCTGATTTCCTTCTTTGTCTCTCTATTCAGTAGACATTAGGGCAGCAAACTCGATCTGAGGAAGCTACACAGATGGAGCATTACGGGTAGGGGGAGGAGCTCAAAACTAGGATCCTAGTCTAAGAAATGAAGCTGAGTTGTATCTGTAACCCAATAGTGAGGAAGAATGAAAAAGTACAGTTGTGTACACTTACCATAAATGTAGATGTTCGAGTGTATTCACTGTTGCAGTCATTACATTTGGGTAATCTGCTGGCAGGTTGCCCTCAGTCAGCCTGATTAACAAAGTCTTGGGTTTTGTGTCAGTTGCTGTCCCTTCTTTCATGATGTCAGGTCATCAGGGGGTATAAAACATGCAGCCTACGACATTGCATCAGTTTTTCTTGCCCCCAGATGTCAGGTGTCCCCCAAACGGGGAGCAAAATATCTATGTAATTAAAAGCACAAAAATATACCTCCAAATAAAAGCAAATACACTAAAATGTCATTTAAGCATAGTAAAATAAAGTAGAGGTATAGTAAGAGAAAAATAGGGGGCTGGAGGGAGGGTAACCAGGACTGCAACAGTGAATACACACTAACATCTACATTTATGGTAAGTGTACACAACTATACTATGTTCTACGTGTTTCAGTGTTGCAGTCATTACGTTTGGGTAGATTCCCAAAGCTATGGTTGGGAGTATGGATTTATACAGCATTAGGACCAGCTATAAGGCCCTGCAAAACAGCAGTAGCAAAGCCAGCTCTGGATTTAGAGAAAATTGCTAAGTGATAATGCTTGGTGAAGGTATGTACTGAACTCCAGGTAGCAGCTTCTAGAATACCACTGGTAGGAACCCAGTGTACAATGCAGTAGATGCAGCCCTGGAGGAATGAGATCTGATCCCCTGGGGGATCAGTTTTCCATGGTGCTTATAGCAGAAATGAATGCAATAGCTTATCCATTTAGAAATGGTTTGATGTCCTTCAAGGATGCATCTGCAGTCATAACATATGGGTTGTCCTGCCTCAGGCAGCCTTCAGTCGGCCGGATTCCTAAGTCTAGGTCTGGCCTCGGTCTTTTCTCGACGCCACAGCTGCCTGGGGTATAAAAGCATCAGCCAATGCCATTTTCCTCAGTCTTTAAGACTTCAAAGATGTCAGACAAAGTAAATAATTGTTTAACTTGTGGGAAACAAATACCTCATAAGGATTTCCATTCCTACTGCCTTCCTTGCTTAGGCCCAGACCTGTGATCGGCCTGTTCAATTTTTGGGGCCAGTTTTGCTTATAAAATGCCAACGGAGACATTTAGTGAAAAAGCGGATCCCCCTGCTTCCATGTCCATTAAGGCTTCCCAAGACTACCTCCCAGAGGCCTTCCTCTAGTTCTCAGATCCTCAGCCTTGCAGAGGACCTTATTTCTAATTAGGGGTTCACAACCTCACCCAGACAGGGCCTCTCACCCTCCACTGGACAAAAGGCCCAGGACTGACCCCTCTGACCCACACTCTTCAGATGAGTCCACGGATGGATCTGAGTTGTCAGACCACCAGGAGGCTTATTGCCTTAGCTTTATCGCCTTATGAGGATTCAGATGCTGAGGAATCTATCCTCTCGCTCCCCTCCTGAAGAGTTTTCCTTGGTGAGACTCTACACTCCATGAGAGAGCATTTTCAATGGCAAGGTCAGGATTTCTCTGATTCGCATTTGCCTCAACATAGGCCCTTAGCTATACCTCCTGTTCTAAATGTAATTGATGATGTGTACAATGATGTCAGTACAGCCCCAAACCTGATAGGTACTTCTCATTTCCATCTGTATAAAGCCCATTCTGCAGACCCAGAAACTATTTCAAATCCTCTACCCTCTGAAAGAGAGTCTAGAACTTTAGAGAGATGGGGAAAGAAGGTATATACTTCTGCAACTCTTTCTGTCAGGGCATTAAACTGTCAATTTCATATGATACAGTACCAAGAGTATTTGTTAGATGAACTGAATAAGAAACTTGGATTTGGTACACAACTCACAACAGGTTAGTAATCATTTCTTAAAATGTGGCTATGATGCACTGGAGGCTTCATTTAGGTCAGCTATGAAGGCATGCCTGGCTGAAGGAGCAATCTTTGCCAGACCATGTTAAAGCTAAACTCCTGGATGCTCCAATGGAGAAACAAAATTTATTTGGCTCCTCTGCTCAGGAGATATTAAAAAAAGTTGAAGAAAAGGCAAAATCTGTGCAAACAGTTAAGGATTTCCTGCAAGTACAACCACCGAGATTCAGCAGAAACTGGCCTACTAAGAATTGGTCCTTTCCAGACTTGGACAGAGCCCAGAGGGGCAGGAACAGGCGCCCTAGAGGCAGAGGCCAATCAAAGGGCTCCTACAGAGGCCGTCAGTGGCAGCCTGCCAACCAGAGGAGTAGTGCAACAGCAACAACTACTACTACTACACCAGGACAGGCTCAATGACTTTACTCTGATTCCGCCTACCAGGGAACAACTGAAAGCACCCTTGAGCGGAAAGCTGGCTTTATTCTCAAAAAACTGGCATTATATTACAAGGGACACATGGACATGCAAATAATAGACAAAGGATACAGGTTCCACTTCCACACTTTGCCAAAAAGAAACGGAATGCCAAACCTTCCACCAAATCAGAGGGCAGAGGCCTTAAGGCAGATCAACAATTTGCTTCAGATGAAAGCTATAGAAAAGGTACCTCATTCAGAACAAGGCCAAGGATTTTACTCCAGACTATTCCTTGTACCAAGAAAAGAAAATCACTAGAGGCCTATTCTCGACCTGTCCGCACTGAATACTTACCTCATTGTGCCAAAATTCAAGATGCTGACCCTACAGCAACTTCTTCCCATGTTGGGCAAGGAGTCTTGGCTGGTGACTCTAGATCTCAATGAGGCATACCTGCACGTCCCTATTCGACCAAGTTGCAGAAGACACCTCAGATTTCTTGCAGGATCAGAGCATTATCAATTCTCAGCATTGCCCTTTGGCTTATCTACTGCGCCCAGAGTATTCACGAAATGCCTGGCATCAGTAATTGCACATTGCAGACTTCAGGGAATTCAAATCTACCCATACCTGGACGACTGCCTAATACAAGCGGACAACAAGGGAAATTTGATAAAGGACTTGGCCTATGCCATCCACCTGCTACAGGCCTTGGGATACACAGTCAACATCCAAAAGTCAAGACTAGTGCCATCCCAAAGGATAACTTTTTTGGGTGCAGATCTGGACACAACCACCTAAATGGCCTTTCTCACAGAAGAAAAACAAAAACAACTTCCAGATTACTTCATGATTCTGACAAGACAGACTCAGCTTACTGCAAGGAAAGTCCTGCAGGCCCTGGGTTATATGGCATCCTGCATAATTTTGATACCACACGCCAGGTTGCATATGAGAAAATTACAATGGTACCTAAGGAGTGTATGGTCTCAACACAGTCACAGTTTAGAAACCTTGATACCAATCATTCCATGCCTTCAAAAGGAATTTCTGTGGTGGGCTCAGGCCTGCCAGTCCAACAGAGGGTTGCCTTTCAACAAACCAAAAACAAGACAGACCATCACCACGGACGCTTCAGACCAAGGATGGGGAGCACACATGGAGGACAAATGTATCCAAGGCCTATGGTCTCAAGGTCAGCTACGCATGCACATAAACCAAAAGGAAATGCTGACAGTGATGCATGTAATCGAGGCTTTCAAACCCTTCCTCCAACAAGGCCACCTGTTAATAAGGACAGACAACACCACAGTCATGTGGTACATAAACAAGCAGGGAGGCACACACTCTTACCCTCTATGCCGGCTGGCTATGAATCTATGGGAACTATGCCTGAAACTCAATATCCAACTACAGTCCCCAATTGTACAGGAAAAGAGAATACACAGGCAGACACCTTAAGCAGAACTACCATGGATGCGCTCGAATGGATGCTGCACCCAGACGTCTTCCAACTCATAACAAAGGCATGGGGAATGCCGGAGATAGACCTGTTCGCCTCTCCATTCAACCATCAACTGAAGACATTCTGCTCAAGGACATACCACCCACAAGCTTGGAGGGTGGACTCTCTCTTTCAGCTGGAAAGCTCTAAAAGTATATGCCTTCCCACCTCTTCCATTAATGTACAAGGTTCTACTGAAAATCAGGGAGGACCAGCCAAGAGTGATACTGATAGCTCCAGACTGGCCAAGGCAGCACTGGTATCCATTATTGAGAAGCATGTCTCAGGCAAAACAATGGCCTCTCCCCCTATGGCCTCTTCTTCTGAAGCAGAACAATTTCAAGACCATGCATCCCAACTTGAAAACATTGCATTTAACTGCCTGGAAAATTCCTTAAATCCCAATCAAACTGTTTTATCACAGAGGGTGAAGGACATTATCTTGGAAGCTCGCAGGCCTTCCACAAGGAAAACATACTCAGCTAAATGGAAGAGATTTCTCATCAAAAGGCTCAGATGTGACAGTGGCAAGCATGGCACATATCCTGGAATACTTAGCAGAATTGTTCCACAATGGCCTGTCCTATTCTTCCATTAAGATCCATGCCTCAGCAATTTCAGCAGAATACAATGTGGCTCCACCTATCTTCTCACACCCTCTCCTCAGACAATTTCTGAGAGGGATCAAAAATATTAAACCTCCAAGAAGACCCCCTCTACCTGCTTGGGATCTCAATGGAAAAACTGACACTTCCTCCTTTTGAACCAGCAGCATCAGCGGATCTACAGTTTCTGTCTTGGAAAACTGCATTCCTTCTGGCAATAACTTCAGCAAGAAGAGTATCTGATTTACAATGGCAGTACAGCCTTTTCTTATTTTCCATCAGGACAGAGTTTCACTAAGAACCAATCCTACTTTTATGCCAAAGGTGGTATCAAGGGTATCCTTGAACCAAGCTATTCACTTGCCTATGTTCTTCCCAAATCCACAGAATAGAGGGGAAAAACTACTGCACACCCTGGATATACACAGACAACTACGCTACTACTTGGACAGAACAAAAACTAGCAGAAAAACTGACCAACTATTTGTAGCATATGCTACTGGGGTGCAAGGAAAAGCAATTTCCAAACAGACAATTTCAAAATGGATAGGAAATTGCATTCGATTTTGCTACTCCTTTCATTGAAAGACAGTTCCTGAAAACATCAGGCCTCATTCCACAAGGGCCACGGCCACCACTACAGCTTACATTTTAGAAGCTGCTACTTGCCATGCATACATTTGCCAAACATTACAATCTACCTTTATACTCCAGATCCAGAGCAGGTTTTGCTACTGCAGTCCTGCAGGGGATCTTAACTACACCATCCTTTTCTTAGTACCTCCTCCCCCAGATTGGCTATGGTATTCTACCCATATGTTATGACTGCAGATGCATCCTTGAAGGACATAGTACAGTTTTGTACCTACCATAAATGTAGATGTCCGATAGGTATGCATCTGCAGTCAGGTTTACCCTCCCTCCTACCCCTCTGTGGTATTCCTAGGATACTTACCCCTCTTTTATCTAGCTGGGGGAATCTATTATGGTGTATTTGTTTGTTTATACATGTATATATTTATATAATTTTGCAAATGTTTGGAACTTTCTGCATTTATCCAAATTTAGCCTTCCTAGAGGGCACCTGGCATCTGGGGCAAGAAAAACTGAGGAAAATGGCGTCAGCTGATGCTTTTATACCCCAGATGCTCTGACATCAGCCGAGGCCAGACCCAGACTTTGGAATCCGGCGGACCGAAGGGCTGCCTGAGGCAGGACAGCCCATATGTTATGACTGCAGATGCATACCTATCGGACATCTACATTTATGGTAGGTACAAAACTGTATTTTTTGGAATAGACTTTCCCTCTGCCCCTGCAGCAAATGCTACCAGCAGTTGTTCAGATTTTCTTCAAGATTTAGTCCTGTCCAAGTAGAATCTAAGTTGTCTGTGTACATCCAATGAATGCAGAATCCACTCCCCCTTATTCTGTGGATTGGGAAAGAAAGTTGGCAAATGAATGGACTGATTAAGAGCCACACTGGATACCACCTTGGGCATGAAGGATGGATTGGTCCTGAGTGACACCCTGTCCACATGAAAGATGATGAAAGGCTCCACTGCCATAAGGGCCTGTAATTTAGATATCCTTCTGGCTGAAGTGATTGCTAAAAGGAAGGCTGTTTTCCAAGAAAGAAATGTTATGTCTGCACTAGCAGCTGGCTCAAAAGGAGGCAGAGTGAGTTTCTCCAATACAAAGTTAAGGTCCCATGCAGGGGTTGGAGCTCTCCTGGGTGGTCTCAAGTTTTTGGCCCCTCTGAGGTACTGCTTGAGCAGAGGATGAGAGAAGAGGGGAGGTTCTGTGGTGTAATGAGCTGAAATGGCTGAGGCATGGAATTTAATGGAGGAAAGACAGGCCCTTGTGAAGTATTTCAGTTAAGTATTGCAAAATCCGAGGTAAATTGATTGCTGCTGTGCTCGTCCCTTGAGATTGATTCCAGGCACAGAATCTTTTCCATTTGTCAACATAGGATTTTTTAGTACTAGGTCTTCTCGCCTCCAAAATGACATCCATCACAGGTTTGCTGAGGGATTCTAAGGGAGAATTTAAATGATAAGCCAAGCTGCAAGATTCAATGTTGGGAGCTGAGGGTGCAGGATTTGGTTCTCTGAGACGGTAAGGTAGGTGTCTGAGGCAGGTGCCATGGAGAAATTTGTGACACATTGTGCAGGAGTGGGTATCAGTGTTGGCGTGGCCAGTCTGGAGCAATCAAAATCATTTTTGGGTTGGAAGGCAGAGGGGGAAAAGGCATAGACTGATAGGTTTTTCCAGCTGAAGGACAGCACATCCACCTTCCAGGCTTTTTTATGAGGAGTTCTTGTACAGAATTTGTTCAGCTGGTAGTTCTTGGGTGAGGCAAAAAGATCTATGTCTGGGCTCCCCCCATTTGCTTGTCAACATATTGAAAATCCATGGTTCCAGTTTCCATTTGTGTGGGTCCAGGAGATTTCTGCTTAGTTCGTCTGCCAGAATATTTAGCTTTCCTGGCAGGAATTGTGCTTGTAGTTTTACTTGGTAGCTCAAGGCTGTGTTCCACAATGCCATGGCTAGTCTGCAGAGAGGGTAGGAATGTGTACCCCCCCTGCTTGTTTATGTATCACATGACCGTGGTGTTGTCTGTCTTTACCATTAGTTGTCCTGGATGAAGGTAGTCCTTGAAGTCTGTCAGAGCATTCTGTACAGCTAGCATTTCTTTTTGATTGATATGTAGATGCATTTGATTTGGACTCCATTTGTCCTTAATGCACTTCCCTGCCAGATGAGCCCCCCATGCATAGCCTGATGCATCTGTAGTTAGGGTTTGGGTGGCAGGGGCTGGTGTGAATGGAAGTCCCTTGTTTTGGTGGCAGGCCTCTGCCCACCATAAGAACTCCAAGCATAGGCAAGGTATGATAGGAATCATTGTTTCCAGGCTGTGACAATGTTGACTCCATAAACTTTTTAAGTACCACTGAAGTTTCCTCATATGCAGTCTTGCATATGTAATCAGAAGAATGCAGGAGGCCATGAACCCCAAGGCTTGCAGTATTTGTCTTGCAGATAGCAGGGTTTTTGTGGCCACCTGTTTGAAGTAAGTCACCAAATAAATTTGCTTTTCTGGCGTGAGGAAAGCCATCTGGGCAGTTGTATTCAAGCTTGCACCCAAGAATGTAATTTTTTGAGAGGGTACCAGTTGTGATTTCTTTTCGTTTATGGTGTACCCTAGACAAGTTAGAACCCTTTTTACAAATGCCAGATGTTTTAAAAGTATGGCCTGGTTTTCTGCCTGAATTAGACAATCGTCCAGGTATGGATTTATTTGAATATTTCTTTGCCTGCAAATTGCAATTACTGGAGCCAGGCACTTTGTGAATACCCTGGGTGCAGTAGACAAGCCAAAGGGCAGTGCAGAGAACTGATAATGCAAGTAGCCTGCTTTGAAGTGTAGGTATCTTCTGCAAGATTCCCTGATTGGGATATGCAGGTAAGCCTCTCTTAACTCTAGTGTTGCCAACCAAGCATTTTTGCCTAGCATAGGAAGTAACTGGTGAAGAGTCAACATCTTGAATTTTGGAATGTCCAAAAAGGTGTTTAGAGTAGACATGTCCAGAATTGGACGCCATGATTTGTCTTTTCTGGGTACCAGGAAAAGTCTGGAAAAGAAACCTTGTCCCTTATCCTCTTCTGGTACTGGTTGAATAGCCCCCATGTTTAGGGGGGAAAGTACTTGTTTCTGAGCCTCTGCCCACTGATTTGGGGGCAGGTCTGGCCACCCGTTTGGAGTTGACAACATGTGGAAATGAAATCTGTATCCCTGGGACACTATATTTAAAACCCATTTGTCCTGGGTTATAAGTTGCCAGTTTTTTGCATGAAGAGCCAGTTTTCACCCCAAAGGGGCAGCTGAGAGGTAAGTGCTTGGTAATTTTAAAAGAAAGTCATTGACACTGTTTACCATAGGGTGGTGTCTTGTTATTTCCAGATTTTGAAGTGGAAGCACCCCATTGCTTAGTTCTGAGAGTCCCTTGGGACTGAAACCTGGTGCCTTTGGAGTGTCTGGGTTTGGCTTGAGTGGATCTGGAAGGAGCTGGAAAGGACCAGTTCTTAGTAGGCCAGTGCCCACTAAATCTTGGAGGTTGCACTTGTAAGAAATCTTTCACAGTTTGCATAGATTTAGCTTTATCTTCCATCCATCTTTTTTAGAACTTCTTCAGCCTTATTGCCAAACAGATGGTCCTGATGCAAAGGAGCATCCACCAATTTTGCTTTAACATGATCAGGCAGAGATTTCTCCAAGCATGCCTTCTAAGCACAGACCCAGTAACAGCAGCCCTGCAAGAGGCCTCTAAAGAATCAAAACCACATTGCAAAGTATGTTTTCCAACTTGTTCAGCTGAATGCAATACATCCTGTAAATCCTTATTTTCCACACAGAAATCAACATCATTTTCTGTTTAAGTAGTCCCATGATATGCTGTTGATATTTCAACATATGAAATTGACAGTTTAAAGCCCTGATTGCCAAGGTTGCAGAAGTATAAACCTTTTTACCCCATCTGTCCAGCGCCCTGGAGTCTCTATCAGAAGGGGTAGGATTTTTAGCAGTAGAGACCTTAATGCCCTTGAGAAATGGTTTCAGGGTCTGCCACAGGATTTTCGAAAAGGAATTTGTGGGACTCAGGAACCCTGTAGTCTCTGTCTGATTTACTAGGGGCCAGAGGCAGGGAATCAGGGGCCATACTGGATACTGAAAACACACAATCAACAATGTCTAGTACAGGAGGTATAGCCAAAGGTCTATGCTGAGGAAGAAGGAGGAAATCCTTAAGCTTCTTTTTGGATTCAGAAAATTCCTGACTTTCCCAGTGGAAATTCTTCCTTAAGGTATGTAACGTTGCCCCAAAAGAAAAGTCCTCAGGGGGGAAGCAGAGGGAATGGAATCCTCTGCATTAGAATCCTCATAAGTAGGTATGGACAAATCCAGGTCATTAGAAGAGTCAGAAGAAACAGAGTCCTGTTCAGAAGATTCATAGTCAAGCTCAGCCCTAGGCCTCTTAGAAGGGGGGAGGTTTGACTACCCCTGATTAAAGTAATTAAATCTTCCACCATTTTGATCATTTGTTTTTTAGGCATAGGGGCCTGAACATGTGGCCAGGGCGACATTTTTTTAGACATAGAGATTTAGGCCTTGGTATTGAAGGCGGAGTCGGTTTAATATGCAAGTCTGTTGGCCTGAATACACCCTCAGAAGCCAGTGCCTGCACAGCGGCTCCGGACCCATCTAAGGTAGAGACATCCACGGGTTCCATAGGTGAAGCATCTCATGGCATACCGGACTCCGAATGGGTCTCAGTAGAGGCTTGCGAATCAGAAGTAGCAGGTATCAGGGGCTGCAAAAGCACTTTACTGAGTACTGGCAACTGGCTTAGAAGAAGTGTCGTCGGCAGTTTTGGACCTCACTGGCCTGTGTCTGTCTTTTTCTTTGTGTTTTTCCATATTCCGGTAGTCGGATAGTTAACCAACGTCATTTCTGGATAATTAAACCGAGAACCGAAATATTTAGAAGCAAAAATGTACAGACGATGGATAGTGCGCTGATTAAATAAAGCACAAAACTGACAGCAAGGTATGTGGTCAGGGCCTAGGCAAGGAATACAGTACAAATGAAAATACTTATGAGGTGTTTGCTTCCCACAAATAATGCAATTATTAATTTTTACTGACATTGGTAAGGAGCAAGAAAAAGTTTCCCCAATGGGGTACTTATCTTTTAGTTGAAGACTTCGGTTCTGAAACTCAAAAATGAAAATTTCAGGAGTCGGCCAACTGGTACTTGCGAACTGCTTCTGCTTCAGGCACCATACAGCAAGAAAGTCTGATGTAATGGCGCCGGCTGCACATTTTATACCTCTGACGATCTGACATCATGGAAGAAGGGACAGCAACCGATGCATGACTCAAAACTTTGTTAATCAGGCTGACTGAGGGCAACCTGCCAGCAGATTACCCAAATGTAATGACTACAACAGTGAAACACGAAGAACATCGGACAACACAGATGCCAAGTTATGGTAAGTACAAAACTTCTAAATTTGTTGCAGCTGGAATTTCCAGAACCTTCCTCATCACACCTGTGCTGTCAGTATGCATTGCAGGGTGGTTTTGTCACAGCTTGCTTGCCCGTAAGAAAGTAGATAGATTGTATAACATTCCTCAATCTTTTAAGATGTTTTTTTTTTTTTCCCATTAACACCAGATCTGACATAGCAGCTATATAGCCTCAGTAAGTCCAGATGCCAAACATTTTGTTCATTATAATCCTTTTTTTTGATAAAGATTGTAAAGCTTGTGATAGGTTTGTGGAAAAGTGTATGCTTATGCAACTTTTATTTTTAGTATTCTAAACTTAAACTTTCAAGCTCATATGTTCGTTACTTCTAAAAATATGAAAAATATTTTGGCTTCAGTTTCCATTTGAGGAAAAATCTGCATAGTGTGGTTTTGTTTCTTCTGTTTCTCAAGTCACTACTCATGGTTCAAAATATGTTTATGATTCTGTAGATACTACTTCCAAGGCTGATTCCACTGGTACTGTTTCAATGAAGTTTGCTTAGCTGCCTTCTCTGAACTTCCCAGAAGATGTCAAAATGAATTTTGAATTATTCCTTAGAGATCATTTCTGGGCCCTCTGCTTAAGAGGTTATCAAAATGTTTGAGAGAGAGAAGCTGATTGATTCAGGGGATCTCTGATTTTTTTCAGCCCTCTATCTAAATTCACCACAGAATTCTATGCTCCCTGGCCTGATTTTGGCAAGAAACAAAATAAATGGTTTCAGCAGAATGCTGGTAAGCAGGTGTTTAAAAAGCAAGGGCATGGAGGTTCCAAAAATAAAGCAACCCCCAAGCAAAGGCTAAACAGAACGAGTATATAAGGAAGCAGGACCAAGGCGCAAACCCTCACAAATAGAAACTGAATAAGAGGATCTTCCAGGGTTTGTTCCATATGTGGGGAATTATTCAGGCAAATCATTTTGCCTCCCCTCTACAAAATCAACTGGTAAAATTCTGTTCCAGGACTTAATGCAAGAAGGCCAGACTTTTTTTCTCTTTTCCTTGGACATGACTGCTGGTCTATGCTTTTTCACCCTTTCCACTGATTTTTCAGGGTACCTCTAAAGACTCAGAAGAACTCCTTGTATATTGTGATGACTCCCTTTTGCTCCAGGCAATTGTGCTTCTCCCTTCTTTTGGAACTGACCAGGAAAATTACCACAAGCTTCCTCAAAGGCAGGATTTACACACACAAAATCATAGGTTTATACTAGGTTAACAACCACCAGGATCCTTACAAGCATATTCGTGCAACTCAAACCAGTTTTGTCCCGGAGTTCTTTGGATACCAGTATGGTGGGGAAATGTTAGCTAAGAGTTATGGGGGTATGCTAATTGGGGATTCATTTACTTATTTTCGACCTCTGTCAATCAGAGACATGGGGGCCAGACCAGGATGTATTTGCAATTTCCCATCCAATGATCAAGTTTTTTTTTTTTTTTTTAAATGGGCTCATGAATAAACTCTGCTTCATGTAGATATGGAGCTTATTCCATAGCACAAGGATCCTTTAAGACACATAGTCTGTCCAACATGTTGTATTTATGTTGCAGGCAAAGTTCGGGTCCTTGGATCTAGTGCTGTTTGTTTTGTGGATGTGCAAGAGAGACATCAGAACTGCATTTGAAGATGCCTTCTATGCTAGGCATAAATAGCCTCTCAGTAACTTGTAAGAAACAGTACAGAGATTAAGGTGATCTGTGTAGGACAGGGTGTTCAAACTCTGGATTCTCTTGGTGAGAAACCTGTGAGGGTGTTCCAACTATTAACAAGGGGACATTGTACTCAGTAATGGGTCTGATAAGGGCTGAGTACAGTGGTACTATAACTTCCTTGGACCTGGATACCATACCCTTGCTTATGAGTTTGGAGACATAGAATGATTTTCTTACTGTCTTTACTATGTGTTGGTTGAACGCTAAATTACTGTATACATATGTTACCAGATCCCTAACTAATGGGTCAGCACTTAGGGGTGTTTTATCAATGGAGTAATTAGCTTGGTTGGAGAATTTCCCAAAGGGCACTATAATGCATTTCTTCACATTGAGTTTTAGTCTGTCAATCTGACAGTCGTTTGTTTTTGTTAGACCCTCTTGTAGGATGTTGGTGTCATGAGGGGAATCTATGACATCTCCCAGTTTACAGTAATCTACAAATGTGGTGATCCAGAGGCCTTTGATATTAACCTTCGTAGATGCCAAAAGGAGTGGGCTCATCACAGAGCTGTGGGGTACCCCACTGATGTCTCATGGTGGAAGTGGTTTCACCGATCCTGACTTCTTGGGTCCTATCTGTGAGCCAGCCAGCAATTCAGCAAGTTGTGCAAGGATTTAAGCCTAGTTCTAAGAGTTTGTCAACAATACCCGAGTGGGGTACTGTATTGAATATCTTGACCAGGTTCAGTTAGGCAATATGCACTGTTTTCTCATTATACATAGCTGTGGTGACCTTCTTGAAGAAGTCTACTTGGGTGAGTAAGGAAGACCCTCCTGGAAAGCCAAACTGGGATGGGTCCAGTGCTGGTAGATTGCCAATGCCCTTGTTGATCATTTCCATAATAATTTGTTCCATGTCTTCACATATTAGACCTGTCAGACTGATGGGTCTGTAGTTTCCATGGTCAGTTGATAGTCCACTCTTATGAAGAGGGATGACCATTGCATTTCTCCAGTCACCTAGTACATAACCTGTTTTGAGTTGAAGAGTGCCTCAAAATTGTCCCGCTAGGTAATGTTGTAGGCTATTTAGAAGACAACCAGAGATATTATTGGGGCCCATTGAAGCAGTGTTTTGGGCCTTTTTGAAGCAGTGTTTTGGGCCTTAGCAAGGGCCACCAGGATCTACTCCCTGTTGATAGTTGGGGGGATATGTCAGAAGGGATTTTATATTGCCATAGTAGGGGTCGAAGTTAAAGCTAAATTTTATCAACCAGTAGATTCGCTATTTCACCCTGGTTTGTGAAGGTCATGCCATTTGCCACCAATTTTGCGCACTGTTGAGTATTACCTTTAAGGTTCCTGACATAGCTGAAAAGGCTGTCTAATTAGCTTTGTTGGACTTTTAGACCTTTTAGTTTCTTGTTTAGTTGAATCAGAGACCATTTTTTTCCCCAAACATCTTTATTAATTTTCAGATATGACAAAGGCAGTCTTACATTTATATAAATTAAAAACATACAAAATGATACCACTTTAGTTGAAAACAATTTACAGCACAGACACCATTGAAACAACTGCAGTTGCAAGCATTATACATCACTTATAATCTATCTAGTCATTTTCAGTTAAGCATTATATGGCTCATTCAAAATCTGCCTTTTAAACCTTGTTCCTGCTGTGCATATATTGTTCCCACAATTCCCATTTTTTCCTATGCAATTTGCTCCTTCCCTTTTTCAAAGATCCCAATTCCAGTTGTTTTATCTCTGTTACTATAGTCACTACTTACACTTTGATTTCCATTTTCTATTTTCTAGTAATTGCTTTTTTGGCAGCCACCATAATTAGACTCAGCAAGGCTTTACTATGCTTAGGCAATTCCAATTCTGTAGCATAGCTAAAAAAAAGTCCCCAGTCAGTCCAATCTGTTAACCCAGCATCTCCGAAAGAGAGGTCTGCCAGCTCATTACACCCCAAAAATTATGTTCCCAGCTACCTTTTTTTTTTTTTTGCCCATCACACCTCCAACATTTGCTATCCACCTGAGGAAAAATTCTTTGGAGTCTACTTCGGGTATAAAAATACCTATGTAAACACTTCCAGGCAAATATTGTAAATTTTCTAGACTTTCTTGCATATTTGGGAGAAATACATATATCCCCCATTGTCTCTTTGTGAATTGCTTATCCAATCTCTCTTCCTAATCCTTACTAAGCTCCTCTGATTGATTCTTATAATTATCATGCAATATTTTAGATGCCTTACTAATTATTCATTTTTTAACTGCAGCTTCTGTTCCAGATTCTATTAAAAAGTATACCAATGCTGATCTTTTATTTAGGAACTCCCTATTTCTTTTTCATTGCCTGTACTCTATCAGTCCTTGATAGGGAAGGCAATCTCTAACCTGCAGTCCAAATAAATTCTTGGCCTATTCCCATTCTAGTACCTTTCCCTTTCTAGATGTTCATCATGTGATACTGCTGCAGTCATTACACTTGGGTTATCCTGCTGTCAGGTGGTCCCGCAGTTGGCCAAATCCCAAAGTCTTGGTCCAGCGTCGGTTGTCGTCGCTTCTTCCCTGACGTCAGTGCGACACTGGGATAAAAGAGGCAGCCGACGCCATTTTCTTCAGTCTTTCTTCCGTGCGGTGCCCGAAGCAGAAGCAGTTCGCAAGTGCTGGTCAGCTAGCTCCTGAGATTTTCGAATCGAATTTCAGCCCGAAGTCTTCTCTAAAGCTAAGTACCCCGTTGGGGAAACTTTTCTTGCCTCAGACCGATGTCAGACAAAGTTAATAATTGCATTTCTTGTGGGAAGCAAATACCTCATAAGGATTTTCATTCTTATTGTATTCCTTGCCTAGGCCCAGACCACGATGTCTCTGGTTGTCGGTTTTGTGCTAGGTTCAATAAACGTACAATCAAGCGTCAGGCAGATTTCGCCCGACATTATTTTGGCAGAAAATGTAATTATAGCATGTTGTCGGAGCAACTGACATCAGCAATGATTAAAAAACGCAAGGATAAAGACAGGCAACCAAGGCCAAGACCAGATACCGAGGCCTCAGCAAGGCTTGCTGCTGGTTCTCCGATTTTCAGCGAGGCACCTACGCAGCCCCTGACTACCGCAGATTTAGAAATTCTGATGGCCTCCCAGACCGAATCAGCTGGGCCTCAGGAGCTGGTTCCATCTCACCCCTCGGACGCCAACCCTGACGGTGATCCGGAGATTTTGGACAGGCCTTCAGTTTCTGAAGGTGTCTTCAAATCGACAACTATCTCTTAAGTCTTATGCTAAACTTAAAGCCTCCTTAAAAGTTAGGAAACCGGGTCTACAGTCCCCCCCACAGGCCCCTATGCCTAAAAAACAGATGCTTAAGATGGCTGAGGATTTAATTACCCTTATCAGGGGTTCACAACCCCCTCCTGACAAAAGGCCTAGACTGGAGGAAGATTATCCTTCCTCTGACCAAGCATCCATTTCCTCAGCTAACTTTGAGGACCAGGATTATTCCTTCCCTCTTTATGAAGACTCGGATGCTGAAGAGTCCATTCCCTCTGTCTCCCCCCCGGAAGACTACTCTTTTGAGGAAACTTTACACACCATGAGGGAACACTTCGACTGGGAAGGCCAAGATTACTTTGACTCTAAGAAAAGACTCCGTGAGTTTCTTCTTCTCCCACAGCATAGACCCCTTGCAATTCCTCCAGTTTTAGACATTTTGGATGATGTTTACACCGAATGTAGTCTAAACCCAGATTCCTTACCTCCTGCACCAGCTAAACCAGACAGATACTACTGAGTTCCTGATTCTCATAAGTTTCTATATAAAAGCCCCATTGCAGACCCCAAAACCATTTCCCAGGGTCCCAAAGGGGTTAAGGCCTCTACTGCTAAGAATCCACTACTTTCTGAAAGAGATTCCAGAGCATTAGAAAGATGGGGGAAGAAAGTGTATACGTCTACCACTTTGGCCATGAGGGCCTTAAACTGCCAATTCCACATGCTAAAATACCAGCAGTACTTGATTACACAGTTAAAGCAGAAAATGATCCCTCAGACAGATCAACCTGATTTCAAAGAGATGCAGGATTTGCTGCATGCAGCAGAACAGGTGGGAAAGCATACCTTACAGTGTGGTTTTGATTCATTGGAAGCCTCATGTAGAGCAGCTGTCACAGGATCTGTAATACGTAGACATGCTTGGCTAAAAGAGCAAGCCTTACCAGAACATGTCAAAGCAAAGTTATTGGATGCTCCATTGCAGAAAGATGTGTTATTTGGTGTCAAAGCAGAGGAAGTTTTAAAGAAAATGAAAGAAAAGGCAAAATCTATGCAGACAGTTAAAGATTTTTTTACAGGGACAACCTCCTCGTTTCAGCAGAAACTGGCCATCAAAAAAGTGGTCCTTTCCTGCATCAGACAGACCCCAAAGGGGTAGGTACAGACGCCCAAGGGGCAGAGGCCAGCCACAAGGTTCTTTCAGGCCTAGACAATGGCACACAACAACTCAAAGAGGTGGAGATGAAAGATCTCAACCCTTCAGGAAACAAACACAATGACTTCCCTCTTCGCCTGCCAAGCAAAATTGCCCTGGCAGCACCGTTGGGAGGAAAACTGGCTCTATTTCCACAAAATTGGCGCATCACAACAAAGGACAAATGGGTTCTGGATATTATTACCTGAGGCTACAGATTTCATTTTAACACTTTACCACGGATGAGAGGCATGCCAAATCTGCCTCCAAACCAATGGGCAGAGGCACAAACACAAATTTCAGCTCTCATGGATATGAAAGCAATTCAAAAGGTACCTACAAAGGAGCAAAGTCAAGGTTTTTACTCGAGACTATTTCTAGTACCAAGAAAGGACAAAGCCTGGAGACCCATTTTAGACGTCTCAATTCTAAAGACTTACCTGGAGGTACCCAAATTCAAAATGCTCACACTACAGCAGCTTCTTCCCATGCTGGGCAAGGAGTCTTGGCTGGTAACGCTGGACCCCAAAGAGGCATACCTGCATGTCCCTATCAGACAAGATTGCAGAAGATATCTCAGATTTTTGGCAGGTACAATGAAATATCAATTCTCTGCATTGCCCTTTGGCTTATCTACTGCACCCAGAGTAGTTACAAAATGCCTGGCATCAGTAATTGCATACTGCAGACAATGAGGAATACAAATTTATCTATATCTGGATGACTGCCTGATCCAAGCGGACAGCAAGGCCATTCTATTACAGCATCTGGCATTTGTAACAAAGCTGCTAAGTTGCCTAGGGTACACAGTAAACAAAAAGAAGTCAAAGCTAATACCCTCACAAGACATAATATTCCTGGGTGCCAGGTTAAATACAACGGCCCAGATGGCTTATCTCACGCCAGACAAACAAAAACAACTGACCCAATACTTCAAAAAGATGGCAACTTTTACTCAGCTCACTGCAAGGAAAATCCTGCAGGCATTAGGGTTCATGGCATCCTGCATTCAACTAATTCCACATGCAAAGCTGCATATGTGGAAATTACAATGGTACCTGAAAAGTCTATGGACTCAACACAGGCACAGCCTCAAAACAAGTATACCTCTCATTCCCTGCCTTCAAAAAGAGTTCCTATGGTGGGCTCAAGCATGTCAAATAATAAGAAGTTATGTTCTTACCATAACGTTCCTTGTTAGTTGTCTTCTTCTCGCCTTCTTTCTTGCTGGATGGGTTCGGAGCCGATCCTCGGCTCCGACTCGGCCTATACTATAGCTCGAGAGCTATTTTTACCAGCTCGAGGCAGCCCTATAACCCACAATACCATGCACTAACTCCCCAGATCTCATTTTGGTAGCTAACACATAGTATAAATTTATTATTATAATCCTCATTTCCAAGTCCGGACTCCCTGCTAGTAACACTAAAGATACGGGGAAGCCGTAACATATTGTATCTCAAGAAATGGAAGGACTCGGAGACCTTCAAGTCTGTCCAGGCTAGGGGGCAAGAGGGAGGGATGCAAGAAAGAAGGCGAGAAGAAGACAACTAACATGGAAAGTTATGGTAAGAACATAACTTCTTAATGTTAAGTTGTCATTCTCACCTTCATTCTTGCTGGATGGGACAACGTCCCTAGCACCTTAGCCTTGGGTGGCTCAATAGAACAGACTCTTGAGTACGTTGAAACCAAAGTCAGCTCTATTTCTGGAGGCTATATCAAGTTTGTAATGGGCAATAAAGGTATGTTGGGAAGCCCATGTAGCTGCTGCACATATGGCATCTAATGGTAACCTTGCTTGAAAGGCCGTTGATGTTGATAGTGCCTTGGTTGAATGAGCCTTAGGCCTAGACGGAAGTTGCCTGTGTCTCAACTCATAGACAAAGGTAATAATAGATGTCAACCATCTGGAAAGAGTAACCTTTGATACTGGAAGCCCTTTCTTTCCTTCAGCATAAGAGAGAAAGAGCTGGTCTGACTTTGAGTTGTTTTGTCCTGTCTAGATAATACCGTAGTTGGCGATGAACATCCAATTAATGTAATTTTTGTTCAGCCCTGTTGGAATAGTCTGGGAAGAAGACAGGCAAGTCAATAGAGTGGTTTAGATTTGCTTCAGAGGACACTTTCAGTAGGAAGGAAGGATTTGTTCTGAGAGTTACCCTGTCTTTGTGAAAAACCAAATAGGGGGGACGGACAGACAAGGCTTGAAGTTCCAATACCCTTCTGGCAGATGTTATGGCTACTAAAAACAGAGTTTTCCAAGAAAGAAGCTTGAGGGAGCAAGAGGCTGCGGGTTCAAAGGGAGGCAGAATCAATGATGTTAGAACCAAATCTATGAACCTAAATTCAAATCCCATTGTGGGGGCGGATCCTTAACTGGAGGTCTAAGCAAAAAGATGCCCTTGAGAAAGGCTTTACAGAGTTTGTGGGACATATTTGCTTCTGAGAGCCCCACATGAAAATTAGCAATGGCCGCTAATTGTACCCCGATAGTGGCTGACGATGACCCTGAATGAAAGAGCTCCACCAGAAAGTCTAGAACCTTATGAATGGGTGCATGGAAAGGATCTCAGGACCTAGCTTGTGCCCAGAGCGAAAAACGCTTCCATTTACTCGCATACGTCTTCCTAGTATTGGACTTATGGAAAGCCAGAATGATATCACGGACAGGAGGAGAAATAAGGGGAAGCCTTGGCTATGGCTGGAAGTGGAGCAACCAATCTGTGAGGTTGAGGGAATGAAGAGACTGATGCAGCTTGCCCGTGAGATGGGTCAACAGATCCAGAAGGGGTTCCAGATGCCAAGGCTGTTCCAGTAGGTAACTGTGCAGGAACGGAAACCATACTTGTCGAGGCCAAAAGGGAGCAGTGAGGATCATTTTGGATCTCAATGCGTTTGCTTTCTGAATTAATTGCGGGATCAATGATAAGGGAGGAAAGGCATATAGAAGACCCCAGGGCCAATCGTGAACAAGAGCATCTCTGGGGGGATGGCCAGGTAGAGGAAAGAGTGTGAAGAAGTCGAGGCACTTGCTGTTTTGAGGAGTTGCGAAAAGATCGCAGCAAGGCTGGCCCCACTTCTGAAATATTCTGTCTGCTACCGCTTGATTTAGAGACCACTCGTGATTCATGAGGATAGATGTCCTTCAAGGATGCATCTGCAGTCATAACATATGGGTTGTCCTGCCTCAGGCAGCCCTTCGGTCGGCCGGATTCCAAAGTCTGGGTCTGGCCTCGGCTGATGTCGCACTTGCTCCGACATCAGAACATCTGGGGTATAAAAGCATCAACCGACGCCATTTTCCTCAGTATTTCTTGCCGTGCGGTGCCTGAAGCAGAAGCAGTTCGCAAGTGCCGGTCGGCCAGCTCCTTTGATTCAGCTACCGAAGACTTCGAAAAAGCTAAGTACCCCGTTGGGGACTTTTTCTTGCCTCAGCCAATGTCAGATAAAGTAAATAATTGTTTAACTTGTGGGAAACAAATACCTCATAAGGATTTCCACTTTTACTGTCTACCTTGCTTAGGCCCAGACCACGACGTCTCAGCCTGCTCTGCCTGTGCTTCCTTCAACCGACGAACGCTTAGGCGTCGGTCGGAGTTTGCAGAGGAATATTTTGGGACTAACTTTGCTTATATAATGCATACAGTTAAAAAACGGAAGGACAAGGACCGGCCCGCGGTTTCGGCTGAAACCTCGGTCAGGCCTACCGCGAGTGTCTCGGTTTCGGCTGAAACCGAGTCCTCGGTGCTTCCTGTTACCGAAACCTTACAACCAACCACCTCGGCCTCGGAGGCTCCGGCCGAGTCTGTTATTGAACTACCTACAGAAACCGGTGTCCAGGACATGTCCAACACCATTCCTTTAGACAAATCCACCCCTGCACGTGGTGCAGCCAGACCCCCTGCATCCATGTCCATTAAGGCCTTCTCTAGGGCTAAAGCTGCCAGACTTGCCAAAGCCTTGCCTCCCAAGTCTACCTCTCAGAGGCCTTCTACCAGCACTCAAATTCTCAGCTTAGCAGAGGACCTTATCTCCTTAATTAGAGGTTCTCAACCTCACCCGGACAGGGGCTCTCTTCCACCTCCAGATAAAAGGCCCAGAGTTGAGCCCTCTGACCCCCACTCTTCAGATGAGTCTACGGATGAATCTGTGTTGTCAGAGCACCAGCAGGAGGCTTATTCCGCCTACGAGGATTCTGATGCTGAAGAATCTATTCCTTGGCCTCCCTCCTGAAGAATTTTCTTTGGTGAGACACTGCATTCCATGAGGGAGCATTTCCAATGGCAGGGCCAGGAATTTTCTGATTCCAGGAAAAGATTAAGGACCTTTTTACATTTACCTCAGCATAGGCCTTTGGCTATACCTCCTGTTTTGAATGTTGTTGATGATGTGTACTCTGATGCTAGTACAGCCCCTGATTCTCTGCCTCCGGCTCCTGCCAAACCAGATAGGTACTACAGGGTTCCGGATTCTCACTTTCACATGTACAAGGCCCACACTGCAGACCCAGAAACCATTTCACAGGGCCCTAAAGGGGTTGCAGCTGCCACTGCTAAAAATCCTTTACCTTCTGAAAGGGAATCTAGAGCTTTAGAGTGATGGGGAAAGAAAGTATATACCTCTGCAACTCTTTCTATGAGGGCATTAAATTGTCAATTCCATATGATTCAGTACCAAGAGTATTTCTTAGATGAATTGTATAAGAAACTTTCCTCCTCTGAGCCCCTTGACCGTAAATCTCTTCAGGATCTGGTACATAACTCACAGCAGGTTAGCAACCATTTTCTGCAATGTGGCTATGATGCACTGGAAGCTTCAGGTAGGTCAGCAATGACAGGGGCAGTTATACAAAGGCATGCCTGGTTGAAGGAACAAGCTCTACTGGACCATGTTAAAGCTAAGCTCCTGGATGCTCCAATGGAAAAACAAAAATTATTTGGTTCCACAGCCCAGGAGGTCTTAAAGAAGTATGAAGAAAAGGCAAAATCTGTGCAAACAGTCAAGGATATTCTGCAGGTACAACCACCGAGATTCAGCAGAAACTGGCCTACTAAGAATTGGTCCTTTCCAGATTCAGACAGACCACAGAGAGGCAGGAACAGGTGTACCAGAGGTAGGGGGAAAGCTAGAGGCCACTACAGAGGTAGTCAGTGGCAGCCACCCAACCAGAGAGGTAGTGCAGCTACAGCAACAACTGCTACACCAGGACAAACACAATGACTTACTTCTGACTCCACTGACCAGGGCTCAATTAGAAGCACCATTGGGCAGAAAGCTTTCTTTATTTTCAGAAAATTGGCATTACATTACAAGGGACTCATGGACACTGCAAATAATAGACAAAGGGTACAGGTTCCATTTCCACACATTGCCAAAAAGACAAGGAATGCCAGACCTGCCACCAAATCAGAGGGCGGAGGCTTTGAAGCAAATCACCAAATTACTACAAATGAAAGCCATAGAAAAGGTTCCTCTCTCAGAACAAGGCCAAGGTTTTTATTCAAGGCTATTCCTTGTTCCAAGAAAAGAAAAGCAATGGAGGTCGATTCTCGATCTGTCCGCACTGAACACTTACCTCATTGTACCGAAATTCAAGATGCTGACCCTACAGCAACTTCTTCCCATGCTGGGCAAGGAGTCTTGGCTGGTGACTCTAGATCTCAAGGAGGCATACCCGCATGTCCCCATTCGACAAAGTTGCAGAAGACACCTCAGATTTCTTGCAGGATCAGAGCATTATCAATTCTCAGCATTGCCCTTTGGCTTATCTACTGCGCCCAGAGTGTTCACGAAATGCCTGGCATCAGTAATTGCACACTGCAGACTTCAGGGGATTCAAATCTACCCATATCTGGACGACTGCCTGATACAAGCGGACAGCAAGACAAAATTGGTAAAGGACTTGGACTATGCCATCCAGCTGCTACAGACCTTGGGATACACAGTCAACATCCAAAAATCAAGACTTGTGCCATCCCAAAGGATAACCTTTTTGGGTGCAGATCTGGATACAACCACCCAAATGGCCTTTCTCACAGAAGAAAAGCAGAAACAACTTCCAGATTACTTCAAGAATCTGTTAAGACAAACTCAACTAACTGCAAGGAAAATCCTGCAGGCCCTGGGTTTCATGGCATCCTGCATAATATTAATCCCACAAGCCAGGCTGCATATGAGAAGATTACAATGGTACCTAAGGAGTGTATGGACTCAGCACAGTCACAGCTTAGAAACTCTGATTCCAATCATACCTTGCCTTCAGAAGGAATTCCTGTGGTGGGCTCTAGCCTGCCAGACCAACCGAGGGTTGCCTTTCTTGAAACCAAAAGCAAACCAAATCATCACCACAGACGCTTCAGACCGAGGTTGGGAGCGCACATGGAGGACAAATGTATCCAAGGCCTATGGTCTCAAGGGCAGATGCAAATGCACATAAACCAAAAGGAAATGCTGGCAGTGATGCATGCAATCGAGGCTTTCAAACCTTTCCTTCAACAGGGCCACCTGCTAATAAGGACAGACAACACCACAGTTATGTGGTACATAAACAAGCAAGGAGGCACGCATTCCTACCCTCTATGCAGACTGGCTATGAATCTATGGGATCTTTGTTTGAAACAAAATATACAACTACAGGCCCAGTTCGTGCCAGGGAAAGACAATACTCTGGCAGACAGCTTAAGCAGAGCTACCACGGATGCACACGAATGGATGCTGCACCCAGACATCTTCTTACTCATAACACAGGCATGGGGAAGGCCCGAGATAGATCTATTCGCCTCTCCCCACAATCATCAACTGAAAATTTTTTGCACAAGGACATACTATCCACAAGCATGGAAAGTGGACTCTCTCTCATTCAGCTGGAAAGCCCGAAAAGTCTATGCTTTCCCACCAATCCCATTAATGTCCAAGGTTTTACTGAAGATCAGGGCAGAACAGCCAAAGGTGATTCTGATAGCTCCACACTGGCCAAGGCAGCATTGGTACCCACTGTTGAAGAGCTTATCACAGATGAAACCGTGGCCTCTCCCATTATGGCCTCTTCTTCTGACGCAGAACAATTACAAGATCCTGCATCCCAACCTAAAGACCTTGCAGCTAACTGCCTGGAGAATACCATGACTCCTTCCCAGGACAGCTTATCCCAGAGGGTAAAGGACATTATTATGGAAGCTCGCCACCCTTCCACAAGGAAGGCATACTCAGCAAAATGGAAAAGATTTCTCAGTTGGAACACAACAAAAGGCCTTGATGTGACAGTGATGAACATGGCACATATACTGGAATACTTAGCAGAATTGTTCCACGATGGCCTGTCTTATTCTTCCATTAAAATACATGCCTCAGCAATTTCAGAATACAATGCAAATCCTCCTGTCTTTTTGCATCCCCTCTTAAGACAATTTCTCAGAGGAATCAAAAACATCAATCCTCCAAGGAGACCACCTTTACCTACTTGGGACCTTAACTTTGTGCTGGAAAAACTAACACTTCCTCCATTTGAACCAGCAGCATCGGCAGATTCACAATTTCTATCTTGGAAAACTGCATTCCTTCTGGCCATAACTTCAGCAAGAAGAGTATCTGAGTTACAAGCTTTAATGGCAGTGCAGCCATTTCTTATTTTTCATCAGGACAGAGTCTCATTAAGAACCAACCTAACCTTTATGCCAAAGGTGGTATCTAGAGTATCCTTGAACCAAGCAATTCATTTGCCTACTTTCTTCCCAAATCCACAAAATAAAGGAGAAACTACTACACACTCTGGATATCCATAGACAATTACGCTACTACTTGGACAGAACTAAAAGTTACAGAAAGACTGACCAACTGTTTGTAGCATATGCTGCTGGGACACAAGGAAAAGCAATTTCCAAACAGACAATCTCAAAATGGATAGGAAATTGCATTCGCTTTTGCTACTCCTTTCATGGAAAGACTGTTCCTGTGAATATTAGGCCTCATTCCATGAGAGCCACAGCCACCACTACAGCCTTCCTAAGAGGGGTGGCTACCAAGGACATTTTAGAAGCTGCTACCTGGAGCTCCGTGCATACTTTGCCAAGCATTACAATTTACCCTTATACTCCAGATCCAGAGCAGGCTTTGCTACTGCAGTCCTGCAGGGTCTCTTAACTACACCATCTTTTTCTTAGTACCTCCGCCCCCAGATTGGCTATGGTATTCTACCCATATGTTATGACTGCAGATGCATCCTTGAAGGACACAGTACAGTTTTGTACCTACCATAAATGTAGATGTCCGATAGGTATGCATCTGCAGTCAGGTTTACCCTCCCTCCTTCCCCTCTGTGGTATTCCTAGGGTGCTTACCCCTCTATTAGCTAGCTGGGGGAATCTGTTGTGGTGTATTTGTTTGTATTGATATATTTATATATATGTATATATTTTTGCAATTTTTTTGGCATTTTTTCCAAATTTAGCCTTCTTAGGGGGCACCTGGCATCTGGGGCAAGAAAAACTGAGGAAAATGGCGTCGGCTGATGCTTTTATACCCCAGACATTCTGACGTCAGAGCAAGTGTGACATCAGCCGAGGCCAGACCCAGACTTTGGAATCCGGCTGACCGAAGGGCTGCCTGAGGCAGGACAACCCATATGTTATGACTGCAGATGCATACCTATCGGACATTTACATTTATGGTAGGTACAAAACTGTACTTTCTGCTCAATCTGTCCGATATGATGTTGGACTTCCCGGGGATGTGCGTTGCTATCAGAAACCGTTGAAAGGAAATCGCCCATTGCCAAAGTCTGAGTGCTTCTCAACATAGGGGGTAGGACTTTGTTCCACCCTGCTTGTTTATGTACCACACCACAGACACATTGTCCGTTTGAATTGCTATAGTCCCTGTGGGAAGAGAGCTCTGAAGGGCTTGCAACGTTAAAAGCACCGCCCTCATCTCCAGGACATTTATGTGCAGGTGGCATTCTAATTGTTGCCATGTGCCCTGGACCGTCCTGCCCTGATAGTGCCCCCCACCCAATCAGGGAGGCATCCGTTGTCACCGTGGCAACTGGAGGGGGGAGAACAAAGGGTCTGCCCTGAAAAAGCTGCGGGGAAACCATCCACCAGGAGAGATGATTCTTGCATGATGGGGTTATCAAGATGTTGTGAGTCATTGGGAGCTGTTGAAAGGACCACTGAGAAAACAGCATCCACTGAAGGATCCTCATGTGGAAGCAGGCTAATGGGAGTAGAAGGATCGCCGCTGCCATGAGGCCTAACGCTTTCAATACTAGCTTGACTTGAACTCTGTTGGACTGAAACAGGGACTGAACATTCCGCCTTATGTCTGCCACTCTCTGAGGTGGTAATGTTGCAGACATTTCTGTGGTGGTTAACACGGCGCCTATAAAGTTTATACATTGACAAGGCAACAAGGAGGAATTTGCAAAATTTATAGAAATACCTAGATTGTTGCAAAGTTGAATAGTGTAATCCCTGACCATTATAAGATGCTGCTTGGTGGTAGTGGAAATGAGCCAGTCGTCTAGATATGGAAACACCTGGAATCCTTTTTGTCTCAGGTGAGCCATGACCACTGCCAAGCATTTGCTGAACACCCGGGGGGCTGTGGTGAGACCAAAGGGCAGGGTTCTGAATTGATAATGTCTGGCTCCCAGCCGGAAGCAGAGAAACCTCCTGGAGTGCCTGTGTATCTTTATATGATAGTACGCGTCCTGGAGGTCTAACGAGCACATCCAGTTGTCTCTGCCCAAAAAGGGTAGAATGGACTGCAGTGTTACCATCTGAAATTTTGTCTTTTGCACAGAGTTGTTCAATCTGCTGAGGTCCAAAATGGGTCTCCAGTCTCCAGTCTTTTTTGGTACCAAAAAGAATCTAGAGTAGATTCCGGATCCTAGCTGATCTGCTGGGACTGCCTGGATGACTCTTTGTTTTTTTTTTTTTTTAACAGCTTTTTTATTTCTAGCTGTGCCTGACCCCTTTGTGTGGGTGGTACGTCTGGTAGGGGTCTTGGCGGTTGTACCGGAGGGGAAGTGAAGGGAATTTTGTAACCCTCGGATATAATCTTCTGTACCCATGTGTCTTGGGAGAGGGATTGCCAGGCTTCCAGGTACAGAGATAATCTTCCCCCGACTGCCTCTGAAGGCGGACAGTCAGGCAGCTTCTCAGGGATGCTGAAAGGGTTGGTCAGGGAAAGATTCCCTGGAACCCTGGTTCTGTGGCCCCCCCCCTCTGCCCCTGGGGCGGCATCTGTTATTGTTCCCCCCTCTGCCTCTGGGGGGAAATTCACCACGTGCGGCAGGCGCGACTCCCTGTGGTTTGCGGAACCACATCTTTCCACCCCTCTGTCCCTTAGGATAAGGTCTAGAAGGTGTGGAAAAATGGACTCCCACGGCAGAGAGAGTGTTACCATCTTGCTCGCATCTGGTGAGGGTATTCTTCACCTGAGGTTCAAACAATTCTGAACCATCAAAGGGGGTGTTGGTGAAGGACGCCTTGAAGGGATCAGCAAAGTTACAGAGTCGCATCCAAGCGTGACGTCTCAACGCAACACCTGTGCCTGTGGCCCTACTCGCTCCATTGGCTGCGTAGGAGATAAACCGCATGAAGGAGTTAATGGAATTCAGGGTGGCCAGCTGGGAGTTCATCTTGTCCTGATACCCCACAGCAGAAGGATCCTGTACAGTTTCACCCAGTTCTTTGAGCAAGTCTCTCTGAAGGCGGGTGAAATGACAAATAGTTCAGTGATCGCTGAAGCAAATGTCCACTTGCCGTACCTGTCCATGGTCCTGGATTCTTTGTTAGAAGGATGAACAGGTACAGAAGGATCAGCCAATTCCTTCTTAGTGGCTGCTGCTACCACCATAGCATCAGCTGAAACACCTTTGGTGAGAAAGGATTTGTCCTCTGGAGCATAAATAAATTTAGAGGGCCTCCTAGGGGTAGGTTCCATTGAATCAGGAGCTGCCCATGCCTTTCTAGCCACTACCTCCATTAGTGGGTCGAAAGGGGGAGACACCCAGGAGGTGGAAGGGTGAGATCCAAAAGCGTCAAGGTAAACCGACTTGTCCTTGGAGGGTTTGAGAGTGGACCAATTTCCCCTCTGTTTCAGGATCTCTAGGATGTCTGAAAAAGAGACATCCTCAGAGGGGTTCTCGGGGAACCCTCTGACTCATCCAAGTCAGTGTCCGACGTGACAGACTCGAGGGAGTCTATGTGCTTCCCCTTGCACTTTTTCCTAGGGGGTTCCCCTGAAGCTTCAGGGGAGGCCTCAGAAGTGAAGGAGACACCCAAAGTGGGTACCCTACGCTTTGGATCTCTGCTGTCAGATGCAGGAGGATGGCCAGAGACCGTAATAGGCACTGTAGAGGGAGGAGCTGCAGAACTTAACCTTGGAGTGGACACTGGGTCCAGCACGCTCCTCATCACCTCGAAGGCTCCCCTATCAGGTACCAAGGGCAGTCCCGGCTCCGAAGAGACCCGAACTACTCCCAGCACCGACAGAGAAGGCTCCGAGAATGATGTTGAGGCTGAACTAACCAGAGCCGAAGCTCCGAGAGGGAGAGCGGGGTCAGACAAGGGTCCGATGCCACTTGCCCCCTCGGAGCCGACAATGGAGTCCCGGAGCCCGGACCTCTCCACGAACAGAACCAATGAAGAAGTCGGAGCCAACGACACCGGAGCCGAAGGTGGAAGTATCGGCTCCGACGTGGGCAAGGTTACGGTTCCGACAAACTCCGTCTCCGAACTCGAGAGGTGAATCGGAGGAGGAATCGATAGAGGTACCGAAGGAGCTACAGTCTGGTGAGACGGGCTTTGGAGCATTTGGGCTAGTGCCTGAGATTTTATGAGCCTACTGACCACCCTCTCAATATCGTGGTCGGAAAGCCTGGGTGACCTAGATGAGTGAGTCCTATGACTCCGCTCCAATAGGAGGGGTGATCTCGGAGCCGATTGGACGGATTCTAGTGAGGGGGATCTAGAGCGCTTGCATGCTGGGGTCGGCTCCGATGCAGGTTTCGGAGCGGATACCCACCTCGGATCCAATTGGAACCAATGTCAGAGCCATCTCAATAACGCCAGCCCTCGACTCAGAAGCTGGAGCCGAGGGTTTGGCAGTTTTTGAAGACTTCCCAGAGCCAGACTTGGATGGGGAGTCATCGGGCTTTAATAAGCCCCTTAAGATGAGCTTAATACGATGCTCCTGCAGGACTCTTGAACTAAACCCGTGACAGACGGAACAAGAGTCCTGCAGGTGTAAAGGCCCTAAGCAATAGACACAAGAAGTGTGACCGTCTGTCAGAGACATTTTCTGACAGCACGAGTCACACTTCTTGAATCCCGAGACCTTAGCGTCTTTGGAAATAGTCCTAACAACAGCAAACACAGTAATCACAGTCAGTCCACACACACACTCAACTTAAAACTAGAAAAAAGTTGAGGGAACTGACTAAACACCACACACAGATACTGTAAGGGGTGGGGAAAACTAAGGTAAAGCCCGTAGGCCCAATGAAAAAATTAACTAAAGAACAATGATAAAAATTAACTAAAGAAGGGAAGAAGGGCTACAAAAGGGCTGTAATGAATAAAACAATCGATAGGGACCTAACAAAGGAAATCTATCTGGAAAACTACCTGAAATATAGTACTATAGAAAAAAATTCTCTTTACTGACCTGAGCCGGTAAAAAAAGGCAACTTCGCAGCGAAGCAGCAAACGAGATCTGGGGAGTTAGCGCATGATATTGTGGGTTATAGGGCTGCCTCAAGCCGGTAAAAATAGCTCTCGAGGTATAGTATAGGCCGAGTGGGAGCCGGGGATCGGCTCCGAACCCATCCAGCAAGAATGAAGGCGAGAATGACAACTTAACATACAAGGGTCTTCCTTTTGTCTTACCTCCAGCAAACCAAACTGAGAACAGATTCTTCAGACTACACCTGGGGAGCACACATGGCAGGACAGTGCATACAGGGCAAATGGTCCGCAAAACAAATGCATGTACACATCAACCAAAAGGAGATGCTAGCTTTGCAAAATGCACTGAGAGCCTTCAAGGACCTCTTGCATCCAGGACAACTTCTAATAAGGACAGACAACACCACAGTTATGTGGTACATAAACAAACAGGGAGGAACACACTCCTACCCTTTATGCAGACAGGCAATGACCTTGTGGAACACAGCATTGACTTTCAAAGTACAACTGCAAGCACAATTCCTGCCAGGAAAGAAAAACATATTAGCAGACGAATTAAGCAAACATTTGGCAGATCCTCACGAGTGGAGACTACACCCACAAGTATTTTCAATGATAACTCAAAGGTGGGGATGCCCAGACATAGATCTGTTTGCCTCCCCCAACAATTGCCAACTACAGAAATTTTGCACAAGGAGGACTTATCATTCCCTAGCCTGGAAAGTGGACGCCCTATCATTCAGTTGGACAGCATTGACAGTCTATGCCTTCCACCACTACCTCTCTTGACCAAGGTATTACTGAAAGTCAGATCAGAGAGACCTCAAATGATCCTCAGTGCTCCGGACTGGCCACGTCAGCACTGGTACCCATTACTAAGGACCTTGACTCACAGCCCTCCATGAATCTTACCTCAATTCCCACTTCTGTTGACTCAGCAAAACTCTCAGATCCTTCACAGTCAGCTCAGGACTTTAAATTTAGCTGCATGGAGAATACCTTGAATTATCAATCAACACTACTCTCAAAGGACACCCTGAATGTCATTTTGGAGGCCTGGAGGCCCAGCACCAGAAAAACTTACTCAGACAAATGGAAAAGATTTTGTGTATGGAACCAGGCTAAAGGCCAAAATCCTTGGATACCAAACATTCCTCAAATACTACAATACTTAACTGAGATGCTACACAAAGGCCTTTCTTTCTCATCCATTAAGATCCATGCTTCAGCCATTTCAGCTCAATATAATACGGATCCTCCCATATTCTCACACCCTTTACTGAGGCAGTTTCTCAGAGGGGCTAAGAACATAAGAACCCACTGAAAACCCCCAATGCCAGCTTGGGACCTCAACTTCGTTAGAAAAATTAACACTGCCTCCTTTCGAACCAGCCTTCTCAGCAGAACTACAATACTTGTCATGGAAAACAGCTCTGTTGCTGGCTATCACCTCAGCATGCAGGGTCTCAGAACTACAGGCACTTATGGCAGTGGAACATTTCATCATTTTCCATCAGGACAGAGTCTCTTTACGAACTAACCCTACCTTTATGCCAAAGGTAGTATCCAATGTGGCTTTGAATCAGACCATTCATTTACCCACCTTTTATTCAAACCCCCAGAATAAAGGAGAAAGACTCCTTCACTCTTTGGACATTCACAGACAGCTACGTTACTATTTGGATAAGACAAAGACCTTCAGAAAAACTGACCAACTCTTTGTATCCTATGCTGCAGGTTCACAAGGAAAGGCTATTTCAAAACCAACCATTTCCAAATGGATAGCACATTGTATCCGTTTTTGCTACTCGCACCATGGGAAAGCAGTGCCTGTTAATATTGGGTCCTATTCTACCAGGGCTACAGCAACCTCAGCAGCCTTTCTCAGGGGGGTTCCAACCAAGGACATTCTAGAGGCAGCTACTTGGAGTTCAGTGCACACCTTTACCAAGCACTACCACCTTCCATTATACTCAAAAAACCAGAGCTGGTTTTGCCACGGCAGTTCTGCAGGGCATCCTAACTTCACCTAACCCAGTTTAGTACCAGCCACCCATCCATAGCTTTGGGATTCAACCCAAGTGTGATGACTGCAGCAGTATTACACGATGAACATAGTACAGTTTTGTACCTACCATAAATGTAGATGTTCAAGTGTATATACTGCTGCAGTCCAGGTTACCCTCCCACCATCCCCTCTACATACCAGGGTGTTAGTTATAACTCCATGTACATCAATCTAATGGATGCATGCCTATATGGTGTATTTGCTAACAGCTAGTACTATTCTTTATCTACTAAGGTATTTTGCATAGTTATTTGTATTGCCTTCTTAGTTGGGGGCAAGAAAAACTGAAGAAAATGGCGTCAGCTGCCTCTTTTATCCCCCCTGTAACACTGACGTCAGGGAAGAAGCGACGACAACCGACGTCGGACCAAGACTTTGGGATTCGGCCGACTGCGGGACTGCCTGATGGCAGGATAACCCAAGTGTAATGACTGCAGCAGTATATACACTCGAACATCTACATTTGTTAGGTACAAAACTGTACTTTATTTGCACCTAATACCTTGGTTCTTTTCCAGTTTTCTCCAATAAATTCTAGCCCCCTCGTGCCTATGTCTATATCCCTGACTAAAGTCATCCCTATCAGCAAAATCTCTTTTCTCCATTCTCATGCTGGTTTGGTTATTAGAATACTCCCTGCTATTTTGTGAATATAATACTCTGTATGATTTTGGTTGTTCTCCTTAAGAGTCTGCAGCCAAAATCCAATCTCTCCTTATTTCTTGAGCTTCTCCCCTGTCAGCATCATTCCTTTCCACTTTGAATTATAATTTTCTGCTTGTGATGTGTATAAGAGCCTTCACTGTGTTGCTCTAAAGTACACCCCTCAAATTAGGTAATCCTAGTCCGCCTTGTTCTGCTGGTAGAATCAGCTTATCCCACTTGACCCTTGTTGTCTTCCCTTCCCAGATAAAATCTTTCAACTCTTTTTTGAATTGCTATCCACAACTCCTCCGGTTAATAAAAGTATGCCTGACCTGCATATAAGACTAAAGGGACTAAAAACATTTTAATGGCTTGTATCTTAGTATCCATATAACAAAAATTCCAGTTTCTCAATTTCTGCATTGTCTTCTGTTTAGACTCGTCCCACATATCCTTAGCTGCCACCACGGAATCATTTCTAATCCATACTCCTAAATGCTTCATTTTATCATGTCCCCATAAATATGGATATTGTTGGACCAATTCCTGAGTGGGTACATAATTTACTGCTATTGCCTTTGTTTTAGCTTAATTAATTTTGTATTCCGAGCAGATCTGAAACCATTTTAAAATGTTGCACAACACTGTAATGTCCCTTTCTGGTTTTGTCAAGTGTAAAATAATATCATCTAAGTATTTATTTATTTATTTTATTTTACATTTGTTAACTGGGAAATTCCGACTGGACCAGGTCCATTTTCAGCAGAGGCCCGGGGAGAAAAGCTCCAACATCAAGTTATACAAATACAGTACATCCAGCATAATACACAAAACAGGTTACATCATGTATGCTGAGCATAGTAATATAACAAGAAATGAATAAAAACACTCCAGGTAAAAGAAGATATAGAACATGGGTAAAAAGACAATGTCAGTCATTGGTAAGAAAAGAAAATATATCAAGTAAGATTCTACAGTTAAAAGTATCCTTTCAGATGACCAAGCCTATAGGGGATCAGAGCATGTTATCAGAGAGGAATTTGGGGAGTTAATAGTAGTATGGGTAGGGTTATGTGATACAAAGGCATAACCAGGTGCGATTTGAGGGAGTTTTTGAATATGGATTTGGAGGGGGCAGTGGACACGGATAGGGGAAGAGAGTTCGAATTTCTGGCAACGGTGTGGGAGTAGAGTGCTTTCCCTGCATTATTGTTAGCCTTGGTGATGGAGAGGAGAGATTTTTCACTGGATCTTAGGTACCAGATTGCAGTATAGATAGTAAGTAGGTTGGATAATGAGGGTTTTTTTTCAGGATATTTGAGAATATTGTAGGCTATGCCCAGCTGGTTATAGTTAAGTAGCTGTGGTAGCTCAAGCCATTTTAGTTCTTTTAGTGCAGCAGAGTGATGGGTTCTATAGATTGAGTTAGTAGGAAACTTGGCTTTGTTATTGTAGCATGATTCTAGTTTGTCTAGGTAACATTGTCTGATTTGTGTAAAGATTGGTGCTGCGTATAATAGAGTTGCGAGGAGGTGGCTTTGTGCAAGAGTGACTCTTGCTTTTTGTGAGAGAAAGAACTTATGCCTGTATAGGGAGCCTAGTTTTTTGTGTACTAGTTTTATGGTATGTGAGATGTGAACATCAAAGCGGAGATTATTGTCTATTTCAATGCCCAGAAGTTTGGTGTGGTTAGAAGGGGACATGGTGGTGCCGTCCTTAGATGTTATGGTAAAGAAGAGTTTTTTTTTTTTTATTTATTAGGGGTAAATAGTAGCAGTTTTTGTCTTTTTGGGATTTAGAATTAGTTGGATACCCGCTATCCATTTTTCTACTGAGATAAAGGTATCTTGAGTGATTGTATGTAAGGTGGTGGGAGATGAGGCGGAGCAGATCAGGGTTGAATCATCCGCATACTGTATGAGTGTGGCATGTTGTGTAGCGCATTTGAGATTATTTGTGAAAATAGAGAACAATAGCGGGCCCAGTATAGAGCCCTGTGGGACCCCTATGGTGGTTGGAAGTTGTGTAGACAGAGTTCCTTTCCACTGGATTGATTGTTGCCTGTCAGACAAGTAGCTTCTGAACCAGGCTATAGTAGAGGAGGTGAAGGATAATGATGTTAGTGAGTTTAGTAGAATGGAGTGGGAGACCATATCAAATGCTTTTGAGAGGTCTAGGAAAATGGCTGATATATATTTGTTATCATTCCTGTGAAGGTTTATATAATTAGTGAAGGATAGAAGGGCTGTGATGTGGACAGAAACTGTGTTGTATGGTAGATAGTAGATTGTGTGTGTTAAGAAATGTCATCACTTGTAAGTGGATGCATTTGTCAAGAATTTTGGATAAGGGGCAAAGGATGGCAATAGGTCGGTAGTTGGAGAATTCATAAGAATTACCTCCTTTATGGAGAGGAATGATGTGAGATACTTTCCAGAGTTTGGGTATGTAGGATTCTAGTATGGAGCAGTTGATAAGGATGGAGACAGGATATGATAGGGAGTCACTAGCCATAGCCATTTTTAAGTATGCAGCAGGTATGTTATCAGCTGCTAGTGTGGTTGGCTTTAGTTTTAGGAGGAGTATTTTGATAGTTGAGGTGGGCACTGGTGATAGGCTGAAAGAGGGGGTGGTGTGGGATAAGTTAGGTTGTGACTGAGGTAGACTGTTTTTGGTTATTTGACTGGACAGGGCTAAGATGGATTTAGTAAAATGGTTATTAAATTGAGAAGCTATGTCTAGGGTATTGTTAGTAGAAATGGGTGCTGTGGGGTAGAGCTAGCTTTTCCTGACTACCATATCAATTATATTCTTGAATTTCTGAGTCCCATATTTTCTTTGCCAATGGTTCTAAATTTAATGCAAACAACAAAGGGGAAAGTGGACAACCTGCCTGGTTCCTCGACTCGAGCAGAAATTATCAGAGAGAGAATTGGAGAGCTTTTGTCTCTATGAGAGTTGCTGTTTCTGATTATGGCCATGACTTTTTTTTCTTTTGTTATACATCTTGTAAAGATAAGGATTCCACCACTGGGGATTGTTTTTAGTGTTAAATCTGGGTTTACATCTAGTTAAGTACAGCAGCTTCAATGCAGCCATTTACATGCTTGTACAGTTCAGGGTCTCTGTAAATAATTTTGCATAGGTAGCTGTGTTCACATGGTTTGAGGAAACCACAAATTTTGATAAGCTGTTACTTAGGATGTTTGTTCTTGAGTAGTTCCTATTACAGGTTTAGTTGGGTTTTCTGGGTTGATTTTTATTTCAGGGGAGACAGCTTTGTGGTCCAACCTCACCAATGAGGACGTGACTGGGGGGTAACCTCTCCCATGTTGGTAAGTACTAGGTCTAAATTATTTAATTCTCTGGGTGGAGTGAGCAGTGTCTGATCCAGGGTATTTGTGTTGGTACAGTTCAGGAAACATTGTGCCTGTGAGTTAGACAGTATATGTTTCTCAGTCTATAGAGAAGTAGTTAAAGTTTCCCATGAATAGGGTATTTGGTTGGATGATGAGTGCATTTCATATGTCTAGGTAAGAGTTGTGAGCTTCATGGGTCATATAGGGTGACCTGTAGCTGGCCAGGACATGGTAAGAAACCTTGCTTATGAACTCCAGGGCATCATCCTGTTTAACCAACCTGAAGTTGTATTTGTTGCTAATGTAGATCAAGACACGTCAACCTTTACCTCTGCCTGTGCAAATGTGTGTAAGGCACTGTAGCCTTCCACTGCCAGAGTACTTTCTGTGGCTTGAAACCAAGTCTCTGTAACAGGACAGATGTCTGCATTCTCTAGAGTGAGAGAACTTGTAGGTTGTGAAGTTTCTTATTTAGGCTCCTAGCATTGCGCAATAACACATTGAGTGCTTTGAGTTTTTTTTTTTTGCTATGCTGGTAGTTTTTAAAAAAGTCTCTAAGGGTTGGATAAAGTTTTAGCCAATATCCAAAACCCCAGGGGTGATGGGTGCAGACCGTCCTTGGCAAAGTAAAGTGGTCTATTACCATGTCCTTCCATGCTGATAGATATAGGATTCTGCTGGAGTGATGCCAGAAACTAAGCCAGTTATTAAAATCCATCAATTTCTGTTCATGTTGAGTTATATTTGATAGAATGCTGCTCATGCAAGGCACTTACTCTTCTATGACACATATTCAGAGATATCCATAATGTCTCTTCATATAGTCCATGGAGGTATGTCTCAGGTCATTTACACCTACGTGGACTATAAAAAAAATCATAAGTAGCTGTGGTGCAGTGACTTGAGTGTGTGATATTGCAGATCCTAGCTCCAGATAGGCAATGAACCATTCTCTTCTCTTTGTCCAGCCCGGTGCAAGGGCCATCTGTGTGTCATACAATTGAATCCCCTTTGATAAAAGTACTAGAGAGTGTTTGCTTGCCTTATGGGCTTTGTTCTTGGGAGAATCACTGGATGTAGGCTTATGCGTGGTTTGTGCATTGCTTCTGGTGTATGCTTTAGTGATTGCTGAGGATAGGTGTTTCTGTTTAATAGCTTAGGAGGTCTTTGAGGTTTAGAGAGGTTTATTTGAAATGTCTTAGCATAAGAATGTCTATGTGTGTGGTAAGAGGTATGTGTGAAGGATGGAGTTTGTGTTCTTTACAACCTTGTTTATAAGCAAGAGTTTTGCCTCCAAGGAAGTTATGTATGTACATGTCTTGCATACTGCTTTAGTTTCTGTAAGAATTAAAAAGTCATATGAGTATATCAGACAATTGCTACATTGTCTCAAGATGCCCGTATCTAACAAGCTAGCCACAGAGACATTAGGAAATTAGAAATCCTTGTTGTCAGGCCCTTTATTTGGTTTAGGGACTTGGTTTTACAGGGGTCACCTGAGTGGTGCCTAGGGTTAACACTAGATGTTAGATAGTGCTATGATGTCATACTAATGCTGTTTGAGCTACAAACTAACTGCCCTAAGCTTAGCTCCATGTAAAGTCTTTCTGTGTTACAGGTTAAAGTCCTAAGTACTAGCTCTGAAGGTTTGCTACTATATAGTGTACTACTAGCCTCCACTGCATGTCAAACAGCTGTACAAAAATGCACCTAATTAATAGCAGACAGAAAAAAACTGAAAATGTACTCACATGCACTTTGGTCAATAAACTGCTACACTTTGAGCTCCCTGGAGTGTTTCCCACCTCAGAGACACCAGGTAAACACCTTCTGCTGCAAGATGGATGATCCTGGAATTTAATGTAAAAAGAAAGCAAAAGTAGCACTCAAGTGCAGAGTAACATCAAACAGCTAAGTCCCTAAAAAGCCCTCTGGCTGAAAAATACAATCTTAGCGCCTTCCTGTATGTTTCACAAATTGGACTGACCAAGCTACTTTACTACTGCAGTCCCCGTCTTAATTTAAAAACACACCTTGGTTGGCCAGAAGTGATATCAATCAAGAAACTAGCTACAACAAGCAATTCTCACTTAAGCCTTCCTGTGTGTATCCCAACTCAGAGTAGGCTACCTTTCTTCTACCGCTAGAATTGCAGTCCCAGTCTTGTTAGTGTAGAAACACACTTGAGTTAGTCACAAGTGAAGGGTACCAGAAACAAATGTAAAAGAACTAGTTACAATTACAAGGTGATTCAAAGACAGAGAAGCCAGCAATGATGAACACACACATTTAAGTCAATTTCAAAGTACATTAACAGTCTAAGGAAGGGCCTTCCCAGTTATTGGCAGAGGAGAAAAGCATGGGAGGAGCTTCTAGGGCCAGGTGTACAGTAGGGGCAGGCAACTCAAAACCTCCAAGTATAAAAATCACAGCAGGAATAGGATGGGTGTGGAACATATTCCAAAGAGAGCTGATAAAAATGCAATAAAATGAAGGCCCATGCATGCAAAAAAAAAAATGGGAAAAAGGAGTTGAGGATGGATGAAGACCCACTGAGCACTACGAGGCCCAGCACAGAAACCAATAAAGCACTACAGACTACAAAAATGCCTTCAATTAATAGCTTTAACTTTAAACAGCAAACACAGCACACAAAGCTGATTTAAAAGATGTACAATATTTAAATGTACTTCCCTGGATGCAAAATGTAGTTCAAATGCCTGTTTTTTTTTTTCAATTTTCTAGCAGTCCCAAGACTAAGCTGTCCAAATGCTTGTAAAGTGCCAGGGTTAATTACTGTTGCACCATTTACAACTCACGTAACTGGCTTTTTTCAGTTTGAAAAGTGAGTAAAAAACAAAATTAAATGACCAAAGCTAATAATCCACTTGAGCTCAGAGAAACAATGGACACTGTAAAACCCAAATCAATTTATAACTATACCTTCAGATTCAGAAGATAGCTAGTAAAATGCAATAAAACGAAAGCCTGCTGAGAACACCTAGGCCCAGCACACAAACCAAAAAGCACTGCAGATTATAAACATGCCTTAACAGCTTTAACTTCAGATAAAGAGCAAATGCAGCACACAAAACTGATTTAAAAGGTAAGTGCAATATTTTAAATGTTCTTCCCTGGATGCAACATTTAGTCAAAATGCATTGTTTTCAAGCTTCCATCAATCCCAAGACTTTACATTCTGACCACAAAGTACTACAAGTGATTGGATGATAAGACCTTAATGCTACACTTTGAGCTTGTTTTCTGAGGATGTGCAGCAGTTATTAATGGAGGCAAAAATCCTATATTAGCATATGGAAAAGGTTTTTTAGTTGGTGCCAAGAAAAGAACCAGCAAACATTCAGGGCTAGTGTTTTTCTGGTTTTATAATATTTGTGAAAGTTACTATACTGTGGCCTATCTTACTCCTCTATCAAGATTAATTTGTTGGCCATTTCGGCATGTTCTGCCCATAGATCCCCCTCATTCATTAGTCTCTTGTGAAAATGTTCTTAAAGGATGTTTGTATAAGAAGCCTCACAGAAAAACAATGGCTCCTCCTTGGGATCTTAATTTTTTTGTTAGAGAAGCTACTAACACTTGCTCCATTTGAACCGGATCATCTGGCTGACATGAGGTTCTTAACATGGAAAACAGTTTTGCTGATTGCTCTAACCTCTGCAAGAAGAGTTCAAGTTGTAAGCTCTTATGGTGGGTCAACTTTATCTCATTTTTGATGGAGTTAGGGTATTTTTGAGAACTAATCCTTCTTTATGTCTAAAGTGGTATTTGGGTTTACCTTAAGCCAATCTATCCATTGGCCTGTTTTCTTTCCAGAACCCAAAAAATGAGTAAGTAAAGTTATTTCATACATCTGATGTCCACAGAAAACTCCAGTACTATCCTGACAGAAAAAAAATTCTTTCAGAATTTCTAATCCGTTCATTTCTTGTGACGTGAAATGAAGGGACAACAACTGTCAAAGAAGACTTACTTCCAAATGGTTGTTTTACGCCATTACAAAGTATTGTTGTGTAAGAACTTACCATAACCTTAGATGTTCTTTCCTTCTGTATGCTGCTGTATTCATGACATCAGGGAGTTTGCCTCTGGTGAACTCTCGCACATCCGGCCGTTATACAAAAGTTAAATGCTACCGCTAGGGTGCATGTGACATCCTGCACCTGTCTCGGACATCAGTCATAAACAGATGTCTGGTATAAAGCAGATGCCAGCATGCACCTCTTCAGAACTGAATGCCACCGGAATCAGCAGCTATGGAGTAGTTACTCCAGGAAACTGGAATTAGGCAAGTGTGAAGGGGAAGGCTGAGTGGGAATCTATACAGCAGCATATAGAAGAAAAGGACATCTAAGGTTATGGTAAGTTCTTACACAACAATACTATGTCCTTCTGTACATATGCTGCTATATTCATGACATCAGGGAGAGTGCAAAAGCTCCTGACCTAATGAAGGGAAGGCGGACTAGAAGCAGTTTCCACAAACCCATGGAGGATGGCTCTAGCAAATCCTGCCCTGGCTTTAGAGACCATATCCAGTTTGTAGTGTCTGGTGAAAGTGCGAATTGAGGACTAAGCTGCCTCTAGGATAGCAGCTGTGTCCAATCCTTTAGGGAAGGCCCCTGAGGAGGACACTGCCCTGGTTGAGTGTGCCCTAACTGGGACTGGGAGTGTCTTACCATGGCTGATGTAACAAAAGGAAATGGTTTTTGATATCCAAGAGGATATAGTTTGCTTGGAAACAGGTTGACCCAGGACTCTAGACTAATAGGAGATGAAGAGCCTGTCAGTATTTGGTTTTGGCCAAATAAAACCTGAGCTGTCTGTGTACATCTAGTGAGTGCAGTATCCTCTATGCTCAGTTCTGTGGAGAGGGGGAAAAAGCTGGCAGGTTGATAGTCTGATTTAGGGGCAAGTCATTTACCACTTTGGGCATGAACGTGGGGTTAGTAGGCAAACATGCCCTGTCCTTGTGGAAGACAGTGAAGGGGGGATATGCTATAAGTGCCTGGAGTTTGGAGACCCTTCTGGCAGAGGTTATGGCCAGTAAAAGTATAGTCTTCCAAGTGCAGTGTTGAAGGGAGCAGTCTTTGGCTGGTTCAAATGGTGGTAGTGTCAATTTTTCTAGTACAAAATTAAGGTACCAAGGTGGTGGAATGGGCTTGCTTGGTGGCCTGAGGTGTAGTGTTTCTGTCGAGAAGAGTTTGACCTCTAACCTAGATGCTAAAGGTGGTACCAAGGGTAGGCAAGCTGAGATGGCAGATAGGTGGATTGTAATGGAGGAGTATGATAGTCCAGATTTCATAAGGTCACACAGGTAGAACAAGTCCACTGGGGAGTCTGCTGTCAGTGGTTGTAGGTTGTTTTTCTGACACTATAAGGAAAATCTCTTCCACTTTGAGAGGTAAGATTTTCTAGTAGTTGGTTTACTAGCCTCCTGCAGAACCTGGATCATGTCCTCTGTATATAGGTGTCTGAAGGGAATCAATGCCCTATCACCCACAATGTGAGGCTCAGTGTGGGCAGTTGAGGGTGTAAGAGTGTTCCCTTGTCCCGTGTGAGCAGGCCCAGTCTCTGTGGTAACTTGTGGTGATTGCCCTTGGCTAGGTGAACTAGTAGGGGAACCAATGCTGCCTTGTCAGTAGGGATTCACCAACAAGATTTGAGGCTGTTCCTTCTGAATTTTCAGGAGGACTCTCTGAATGAGAGGGAAGGGGGGAATGCATGTGTGTACATCCCCTTCCAAGAGATTGATAGAGCGTCCACTTTCCAAGCCTCGGGTTGAGGTGCCCTGGAGCAGAAGGTTGGAAGCTGTCTGTTCATGGGGGAGGTGAAGAGATCCACATTTGGAATACCCCATTGAAGGACTTGGTCCAGAAACACTTCCCTGTTCAGCATCCATTCGTGAGACAGGGTCATGGTCTTGCTTAAGGAATCTGCCATCACATTATCTGTGGAGGGGATATATACTGCTTGGAGAAGGATTTGTTTCTCCAGTGCTATTTCCTAAGCCTGCAGTACTAGTCTGCACAGGCAGTAGGACCTTGTTCCCCCTCCCCAATTTGTTGCTGTACCTCAGCACGTTGTTGTCTTTTTACCCCCTCAGGGTATCTGAGAGAAGTTGACTCTTGAAAATATCCAAAGCTAGTATCAAGGCTCTCATTTCCTTGATATTGATGTGATCCTTTTGTTGAGTGGGGTTCCATGAATTCCTCACTCTCCAATGTCTTAGGTTTGCCCCCAGCCTGTGTCTGAAGCATCTGTGAAGAGGTCTTGGTTTGGGGGTGTGGGCTGTAGGGATTTGACTGAATCTGGGAGATCTACCACTTAAGTTCCTTGGACAGACAAGATAGTATGGGGATCATGAACTCTAGAGGATGTAGGTGTTGCTTCCAGATATTTCTCAGATACCACTGAAACTTCCTCATATGTAGCCTTGCTACGGGGACCATGGGGATAGTGGAGGCCATGAATCCTAAGATCCTGAGGAATTCCCTGGCTGAGATGGTTTTGAGGGGAAGGATTCCCTGGAAGAAAGATGTGAGGGTCACAATCTTTTCTGGTGGCAGGCAAGCCATCATTTCCCTTGTCAGAATCTGACATCCTAGAAGCACCTGATCCTGAGACGGTGTCAAAGAGGATTTTTTTTGTACTTTATGGTAAATCCCAGGCCTGTAAGGAGGGAGATATGGTGAACTGTAAGTGTTGCAAGGCCATGGAACTTGAAGTAGCCTGGATAAGGATGTCGTCTAGATAAGGAAAAAGCTATAGTCCCTTCATCCTGGTGAAAGCCATGAGTGGGGCCAGACATTTTGTAAACACTCTTGGGCCCATAGAAAGGCCAAAGGGGTAAAGCACAAAACTGATAGTGTGCAGAATCCACTGAGACACAGAGGTACTTTTTGAATAGTGGATGGATAAGGATGTGCAAGTAGGCGTCCTTTATGTCAAAGGACACTAGGAATGCCTAAGGCAGAATGAGTGGAATTGGGTAGGGAGAGAGAGCATCCTGAGGATGGTATTGAGGTGGGATAGGTCCAGATAGGGCCTCTATGGACCTTACTTCCTGGGGACAAGGAAAACTCTTGAGTAAAATCCCTTCCCTCTTGTTTAGGGTGGGACCTTTTGAATGGTTCCTTGAGCCAGAAGTTTCTGCAAGATTGAAGGGAAAAGTGGGATTTAGTCTCTGGGCAGGAGAGGGATGCCTTTGAAAGAGGGTCTGGTCTCCCAGGTCATGAAGTATCCCTGCTTTATGATAGGACCCAGGAGTCTTGGGTAACCTGCTTCCAAGCAAGAAGGGAGAGGCACATGGAAAGAGGGGTGTCTGGGTGGAAGGCCTGGTAGTCACAGACTACCAGGCTTTCCCCTGAAAGGACTGTTTAGAGGGTGGAGTAGAGGAGAGAAACCTGGAAGAGTGCTGTTTCCTGTGGTCCTGTCAAGGGTTAGCTTGCATTATCTTAGTTGAGGACCTAACAAAAGGAGTTTTAGCTGGGTAGTTTCTCTGAAAGCATGGAACTGGGGAGACAAAGATATGTCTCAATTCCTTGCCTTTGGTCTGGAGGGACTTAAAGTACCCTAGCAGTAGCATTTAACTTTTGTATAATGGCCGGACATGCAAGAGTTTACCAGAGGCAAACTCCCTGATGTCATGAATACAGCAGCATATGAAAAGAAGGACATCTGGTTATTCCAGGCAGGGTCAAGGCTCACTCTGCAAGGCCCTTTGGTTTTATCTGTGGCTTTTTGCAAAGGGTTGGACAACTTGGTCCTCTGTGCATATTTTTACAAAGTGCTATAAGCTAGATTCCTTTGCCAGGTCTGGGAAAGGCTTTGCTAGGACCCTTATCCAGGAACTCCTGGACCCTTCCTCTTCCACCTTCTAGTTATGTTAATCTACTTGTACAACTTATGCTACTACAGCAGTAATCGATGATCATCATCATCGTCGTTATCAACCCCCTCTTTCCCACATGGGAGTCGGGGTTTGTGTCAACAGTTGCCATCTCTTTCATTTCGGTGCAACTCTCCTACCTTCTTCAGTCATGCCTGACTGTTGCAGGTCTCATCTCCCACAATCTGTCCATCTCTTTGCTGGATACAGTTTCCTCATGCATTCTTCCTGTCTGTACCCCATCTTCTTCACCAGATTGTCCTCTGCGAGTGTACAAACCACTGTAATCTGTTCTCTTTGACCTTCCCTGCAAGTGAAGCTACTTTGGCTTCTGCTCTGATGTCCTTATTTCTTCTGCTATCCCACAGCTGCATCTACCACCTATCTCAGGCACTTCATCTCTATGCATCCTACCACCTATCTCGAGCACTTCATCTCTATGCATCCTACCACCTATCTATTTATTTATTTATTTATTTATTTTACATTTGTTTACCAGGCTAGTCCAACTGGATACATATCCATTTTCAGCAGAGACCCGGGGAGAAAAGCTCCACAATAAGCATACAACACATTGATTTACATACAGAAAAAATTCTTGGTAGAAAAATATTCAGAGAGACAAATTAGACATACAAATAAATTGACTAATTTGATGAAATGCAATTAACAGAAATATGGATTAATTAAAGACAATATACAGGAGGAGATAAAATTTTAGGATCTAGAGAAATATGAGAAGAGAGAGACCATTAGGGAATGGCATGAGGGAGAAAAAGGGAGCTAAAGAATTAGTCCGGTTTAGTACAAGGGCAGAGCCAATGAGCGTTAAAGAATAATTTGAGATTAGTTTTGAATTGGCTGAGAGAGGTAGCTAATCTTAGGTTATTTGGAAGGGAATTCCATAGTTTTCCAATGGAATTGGCAAAAAGAGCATCGCCACCCGAATTATTAGATTTCGTTGTTTGTACCAGGACACTATTTGAAGAACAAAGGCTATTTAGATTAGAATAGGGGGTCAAAAGTTTGTACAGTGAGGGGGTTTTATCTGGTTCCTTGATCATTTTAAATGCTTCAATAAGTTGGTTAAGCTTGAGAAGATTGGGGAGTTCTAACCAGCCAAGTTTTCTTAGATTGAGGCAGTGGTGAGTACGGTAAGGCTCTCCTGTTACAAATTTGGCAATATGGTTATAAGCTACAGAGAGTTTGTTAAGCTCAGTTTTTTTGAGGAAGGAAAGTACCGGTGAGGCGTATAATAGGGTGGAGAGAAGGTGAGTGCGTGCAATGGTTAGTTTGGTATTGGGAGTAAGAAAGTTCTTAATTCTATACATGGAACCAAGTTTCTGGTTTACTGTCTTTATGGTTTGACTGATGTGCATGTCAAATTTGAGCTTGTGGTCAATAGTGACACCTAGTAGTTTGGTACTGGTGACAGGCTCAATGATGGTCCCATTAGTGGACTGAATGTGGAAGGCCATATTATTAGAGAGTGGAGGGTGTTGCCCTAAAGAAGTGGCTAAGGTGGGGAGAATTAGTAGTAGCTTAGTTTTTATTGGGTTTAGGATAAGTTTCCGTTCGGTGAACCATTTTTCCACTGCAGTAAAGCAGTGTTGGGTGACTTCCTGGAGGTTATGAAGAGAAAGATCAGAGCAGAAATCAGCGTAGAGTCATCTGCATATTGAATGCAGGTGGCTTTGGGGATGACTGAATGGAGATCGTTTATGAATACGGAGAAAAGAAGGGGACCAAGTATAGAGCCTTGGGGAACTCCTATTGTGTTAGGTAGCAAGTGAGATAGCTTGCTTTGCCACTGAACTGCTTGTTGTCTACCAGAGAGGTAAGCATTAAACCAGTTTATGGCCAAGTTATCAAGGTGAAGGTTTTCGAGGGTATGGCGTAACAGTTGATGACTGACCATGTCAAAGGCTTTTGACAGATCAAGAAATAGAGCAGAAGTAATTAGTTTGTTGTTACGGTTGCTGTTCGGTCATTTCATCTCTGTGCATCCTACCACCTATCTTGGGCACTTCCATCTCTGTCGCCTCTAGCTTCCTCAACTGCTCTGTCTTTACTGACTAGGTTTTTGTAGCATAAAGTTGTACTGGTTGCACCACTGTTTTGTACACCTTACTTTTCAGCTTCTTTGGCATTCTTCTGTCATACACTGCACCTGACATTCTGTGCCAGTTGGCTGCAGCCTCTCTTTTTCTAGCTTTGAACTCCTCAACCACCTCTCCCATATACTTGAAACTGTTAACCTGTTCCTCTCTTTTCCTTTCTGTCTCAATTCTTAATTTCTTCTGATTTCCCCATTTGCTGCCATTTCATGTATCTTTTCTGTACTCAGTTTCATCCCGTGTGCTTTCAGTTTTGCACTCCATTCCCCTATCCTTTACTGAAATTCTTGCTCAGTCTGCCTATAATGCACATCATCTGCATACAGCAACTTTGTTGATTTGTTCCCTCCATCCTGTTTGCTAATGTAGTCCATCACTAGTGTGAACAGCAGTGGACTCAGAGCTGAACTCTGGTGCAAACCCAAACCCACTCCACTGCTTGAATCATTGGGTCATTGTACATAGCCTGAACTAATTCTACCAATGTTTCTGTGACTGAAAAAACGCAGGACTGCTCAATCAGATTTCTTAGGACTTTGTCATATCCAAAAGAAAAAATGGCAGGACACCGCTGGAGTTACTCCTTCTTTTATTAAAACACACAAAATAACCAAAGGATAAGCGCTTTTGGGTAAACAACCCTTCATCAGATCTGATGAAGGGTTGTTTACCCGAAAACGCTTATCCTTTGGTTATTTTGTGTGTTTTAATAAAAGAAGGAGTAACTCCAGCAGTGTCCTGCCATTCTTTCTTTTTGGATTCTGCATTTTGTTGTCTGGTAGGACTTTGGCTATAGCACGGAACTTTTTTTGGACATTGACCTTGTCATATGTTTTCTCCAAGTCTAGGAATGCCTAGGGTTACCATACGTCTGGGTATCCCCAGACACGTCCTCTTTTTGGGCTCATATCCGGGCAGTTTTTGAAAATTCTGCGATTTGTCCGAGTTTTTCAAAAACCCGGACAAATCAGAATTTTCAAAAAACAGATGTCCCTATTTCCTCAGCTTTGTTTTTTTTTTTTTATTGGCCCGTATACTGGTAACCAAGCCAATCAAAAAAAAATCGAAAAACTGAGCTCTGTTCAATGCGGAACTGCCACTGAGCTACTTGTCGCAGTTCTGCAAAGACTAAAGATCTTTTTTTAATAATAGTAATACCAGTACATATTTTTTCATCCTCTTTTCCGTATAACCAAATATAGTAACCCTAGGAATGCCCCGTTGGATGGACTCGTTCGTCAACTCCAACTTTTTCTTAACTGTCTGTCTCACTGCAAACATTATGTCAATTCTGCTGCATCTTGATCTGAATCCACACAGCTAATCTCCCATCTTACTTTCTCATCAACCACCCTCTCCTGAACTTTCATGCAGTGTGACAGGAGTTTGATACGTATGTACTGCCCAAAATTGTGGATGTCCCCTGGCACTAATATGCTTATTCTCCATTCATCTGGGATATGCCTCTCTCTCCATACTGCTATGACTATCCTCAGTATGATGAATATGAAGAACATACTACAGTGTGTAATTAAACTTAACATAACAATAGATGCTTTATCACTGCTCCAGTAGCCACTCCCTCCTTCCACCCTTTGTTTTTGTGCCAGGGTGTGGACATGTATTTTTTATTTTCCTAGCAATGTCCTGGCTTGGCACCCAAACCTGACTTTTTAGTTGGTTCAACACAAGCTGTATGGGTGCAGGGAAGGTGCCCTGAAGCTTTGGAAGCTGGCCAGCTGTTATATGCAATGCAGGATATAATCTCATACAACTAAGGCTATGACCATTCGAACATCTGCTGCTATGTTAAGTTTACTCACAGAACTGTACATTCTTCATTTCCTTGTGGTATAGTTTTCTTTTCTGAAACTATAGCAAAGTGATCAGTGGTGAACAGGTTAAAACCCCCATCTCCCAGCAAAGGTTTTATGACTTGTTGCAGCTTGGTTTTCCTTAGCTTGCTTCTGTCCCTACGATTTCATTAGCTAGAGAGGATGTTTTCTTAGTCCTTGCTGTATGCATGACAGTCTTCTGCATACCCCTAAAAGTTTATAGTACCTTGAGACACTTTAATAGTCTTTTTCTTATCCCACATCTGATCCTGCAGTTGTTTCTTTATCAAAGCCATCTACTTCTGATTATTTTGGTGAATGTTACTCCATTTCCCCATTTAGGATGAGAAAGCTTTTGATATGGGATGAAAGTTTTTTCTTTCATAAGATGGAATTGCCAGACTCACATGTTAAAAAAAAATTACTGGCTTATTTTGAGGGCACGAAAAATATAACTTTTAACCTTCCTTCTTTAGAGTTTAAAATTTTATTGAATACTTTGTGTCTGTTTTGTCATGTAACCAAACACCCTTTAAAGTGTTATGATTCTGCTAATGTACGCAGAGCTGCTGCTTCTGTTTTATTTATGAAAAAAATAGTGCTTGGTTACATTCTCAAACCCTTCCATAAGTAGTTAGTGTTCTGTTTGGTCCTTGCACTGTTGTGATCATAAAACATTTCTTGCTAGAGGGATACTGATTTCAGTGTTTTTCTCATAGCTTTCAACTGTTTTTATCATAAAGATAAATTAATTGGCATGGAGGTTCTAAGAAGAAAAGGAAGCCTCCCAGTGCAAGGGACAGTCCAAAAATCATACCCGTCAACCTCTTAGAGTAAGTAATCTAGACAAAGCCATAAATAAAAGTGGGACAGAGGCCCAAAAATAGGAACAATTTTTAAATATTGCTCTTAAAAGCTTAGAAAGTTGATTGAATAATGGGCTTTGTATTAGAATGAATTTTCTGAATTATATGACGTTTGAAGCTCAAATGTCTGTCATTATTTTCTAACTTTAGACTTTAATGATTTGCCACTAATTTGTCAGAAAACTACTATTTTATGGAAGTGGACCAAAAATATAAGGCAAAAATCTGTACAGTTGAAAGATATGTAAATGGCTTTATTTCTTTTTGCCCTTTCTAGTGCCGCCCTTGCACAGCCGGCCTTAGGCATAAGCGAACTAGGCGACTGCCTAGGGTGCCATACAGACCAGCCTCTTAAAGGGTGCAGTTCTTCTCAGCACCCTGCTGAAGTGTAACTAGAAGTCAGAACCATGGGCGAGGGGGTGAGTGCCCTCCCACTTACAGCTGCAGGTTGGCCCGGACGCTTTAGTTTAAAAAAAAGAAAAAAAGATTCATTAGGAGGCATTGTTACTGTTTCTTAAGTAACTTAATGTACACTTCTGCTGTGCTGGTACCTACATGCATCCTAATGCACCCTCTTCCTTTCAAGAGTTTGAAAACTTGACTTCTGTCCCAGCATGTGAAAAAGCGTTCAGCATCAGTTTTACTTCTCTACCTGGCTACTCCCTTCACTTTCTATGGTTCCTGGTGCCAACGTGCTCCACTTTATACCCAGTACAATCCCTTGCCTATATAGATCTTTTACTGTCCTGCCTCTGCTTCCCTAATTCCAAAGTGAAACATCGAGATACAAAAAAAAAAAGTCGTTGTCCATCAAGAAAAAGCAGGAGTGTGAAGCATGCTGACAGTGCAGCAAAAGATTTTATTTTTAGTTGTTTTTTTTCTGGGCGGGGAATTTCGTTTTACTTTTTTTTACTTCCGTGCTTATTAAAAAGGTAAACATAAATGTTATCAAATCTTTAATGAAGGACACAGTCACTTTGAAAACTAAAGTTGCTACAAGTTACAGAAGTTGGTAATATAATGGAAAAGTTTGTCCACAGAGTACACCCCCGAATTATCCGCATTTTACTGCTATCAAAATGTTTGCAGACAGCATACTAGAAACATGTAACTTTATGTCAGATGGGGGAGTGTTTGACCTTTAACCCTACATCAATACACTTAACGGTAACTGACTTGAGGTAATCAGGGTTACCTAGGACGCTCGAGACAAACTAAGGCATAACAAGTAAAACTTCTACAATAAGTACCAGACTGTAGTTAGTCATACAAGGGCTTAACATCGTTGGAGTGTATCTGATACAAAGCTGAGATTACTGTTAACAAGAACTAACAATAAAATTGTAGTCACATTATTGGAACAATAGACAATATTTACATAAAATAAGAAGACAGACAGTATTTAAAATTACACAACACAATTGTATAGACCTCAGTAAGAGACTGCTTACATTGACATGCAGTCGAACACTTAACCAGCTGTTAAGCTCAGCTATTTTGCTACTGCTGACATTATTAAATGGATGCTCAATTTTTTATCAGTATTCCAGTTTTTAAATTGTAAAGCTGGCTACTGTGTGTTGACTGAACATTTTACTGCAGCTTTATTTTTGTATGTTTACTGGATCTAACTCCAGGCTGAAAATAGGTCTCCAGTGATAGCGGTCTTGTCCACTTACCTGTTAGAAAAAACATACAATTTAAAGAGTTGTTTTTCTTTCAGCTTTTCCCGGTTAGGGGTCACCACAGTGGAACTCTGGTCCGCTAATGACTGGCAGTAGAATTTTACAGTGCCGAGGTGCTAGCCCAATGCTCAACCTTCAACGAAGGCATGCCCAGTCACGCATGCCTTTTGAATGCCACTCGACCACGGGGAGGACATGCAGACTCCACACCATAGGCGCTACAGCCGACAATCGAACTGGCGAGCCTCTTGCTATGAGGCGACAGTGCTACCACTGCACCACCGCATCTTATATAATTTAAAGAGTTAGTAAATTTAAAAAAAAATAAATAAATAACAGAAGTAGGAGTGAATTTGCTAATGGGGTTAGAAAAAAAAAAACATTTTAGCCACGTTTGTGTTTTCTTTTCTATCGCAATCCAGTTCAGTAAGTGTAAGGAGGAACAGTGATGGCAGGAATATTTTGCATTAATTGCAAACTTGGCGATTTTATTGTAGCAGGTCTCAAGGGTGGTTTTTAGGGAGGACTGGATATTGGTAAGGAGAGAAGCACCATTGTTTTGTCATTAAATGTCCAATTTTTTTATTATTTTTTTTTTTTTAAGCTGAAGATGTATCTATTTTTCAAAGACCTTTGTTCTAGGGGTGTAGTCAGTAAATTTAGTTTTGCACTCACAACCTCTTATTGCTGCTTCCCAACCTGCATGGCATATAAAAAAGGGCATATCATTCAAGCCCCCCATCCTGCCAACACTTATATGTAACATTTTCAGGAGTTCAGTCCAAAAACAACTAGAAGTATTGTTTTTTAGATTTGAAATCCTTTCTGTAAGGAAGCGATATGCATATTGTTGGATGAATTAATTTAGATTATTATAGACATATTTGCCTGATAAGGTCCCAATGTTTCTGCTGATGCTCAGAAAAATATCCTATTCCTATCCTCAGTATCCGCAAACTGAGATGTATGACCTCAAATCCAACTTTATAAATTGCCACAAAAACTTTATAGATTATGATTTGTGACAGGGATAGGAAGAGAAATAGAAATAACCAGTTCTGACTCTTTAATTGCATTTAGGAATACTTGAATTTGTCTAGAGAACAGTAAAGGTTTTCTGTTTTGCACTGGATTCATCTGATTTAAGGCTTGTAGCTTCAGAAGCTTAAGTTGTTGATTTTATTCATTTTAAGTTTGCAATTTTGTTTGTCAGTGGAAAGTAAAGGAGGCTTTTTTTTTCTATTCCAAGGGGGAGGGGACTGGGTTCTGGTATTACAGGCATCTGAGTTGTTGGTGTTTGGACCATTCATCAGGTTATGGACTTCTTTGTCAGGAAGTTTGTAAAGCGTAACTAAATAAAATAAACAAATGTCTTTTTTAATGGAGTAGAAATTGTCAGAAACTATTTATTTTGAAGCTAGCTGTCTTGTTAGCTTGAATGAAGGAATAAGCCATTCAAAAACATAAATAATAAACAGGCTAAAGCTTAATGTGCTGTTTTATTAACTGAGCAGGAATATGGATTGTCAACAAAGTATCATAAGAAGAATGGAAATATATTGCTTATTAACTAAGGAGAATTACAGATGATCAACAAATAATTATGTTGGTGAGAGAAAGCAAAGAAGCTTCTTACTATATGTTCAGGAAAATATATTTTGTCCTTTTTGTTAGCTTGTTTAAGTCTTTCTGGGTAGTCACTTTCTAGATGAGACTTTGTGAGAAAATTGTTACAAAGTATTACCTTTGTATGTAATTATATTTGACTATGTTACATTTCCAATGTTTCTTACATATTTTTGCAGAATGTCCAGATTTTTGCCTCATTTGTGGCCTATTGTGTTTTTTTCTGGCAAATCACTGAGGATTTAAATAACTAAATGTCATCATAAATTTGATTTTCAGCCTTCATTTCCTTCAGAAAATGCATGCTAAGACAAATGCTGTTATTCTAGCAATTTTCTAAGTCTATAAGAGCAATATTTATAATCTGTCCCTGTTTGGGGGGGGGGCTATGACCCCCCCCTGTTATTTTAGGCTTTGTTCAGATTTCTTGTGCTAAGAGGTTGAGGAGTATGGAGGCACGGTATGTAATGTCCTAGTTGCCGATTTATTTGTTGCATTATAAGAGGGGATAGGGTTTCTGCATTCCTTAGTGTGCCATCCTTTGTTTTAAGATTCCTAGTTACTATGAACTTGTCTGTTTCTCAGTCATTCTCTATTGTAATATTATCAGTGTACCATTTTTTTCTTTAATGCAATGTAGGCAATTAATTCTTCAAGGGCAACAAGCACTGAATCTGTAGATGGAACAGTGAAATGTAAAGTTCTTTGTCAGTAATAGAAGCTTCATTAGTTACACATCTCTTTAATGTAGAATTATTCAGATGATGTTTACTTCTGCAGAGATTGTGCTTATTGACTGATACTGTTTGAGGGGCCTTTTATGGTTAAAGTGTTCTGAAATGGGCAGGTTTGTCATTATTGGGTCATACATTTTGTTTCATTACTTACTGGAAAAATGTTCAAAGCTACAAATTTAACACACTGTAACAAGTGTAAATGTTTTCAGTGTGCAACTAACTGTTTTTCGTTTATCAAATGGCACACTGTGTTGTAAAATCTGAAAGCAGTGTTAATAGCATAATTGCCCTTGGTGCAGAAGCCTGTGGATTCCACTCCCACACCATGTAGATGGAGTGCTGATATGCAGTGCCCATATGATTGTTTGGTGCATTATAAGGGGGGGGGGGGGTTCTACACTCCTTAGTGTATGGCCTTTTGTATGAGATACCTAGTCACTGTGAACTTGTTAGTCATTTCCTATTGCACTATTACCAAAGTACCAATTTTTTATTGTAATATAGGCAATTCATTTTTCAAGGGCAGCAGGCACTGAATTTCTAGATAACCTTGATATGTAAAGTCGTTTGCCAGTAGCAACCTCTTCATTTGTTACAGATTAATGTGGAATTCAGATGATTTCACTCCTGCAGAGATTGTGCATGTGGAGTAATATTGGTGGATTGTAATGACAGAAGTCTTGAGTGGCCTTTTATTGTTGAAATTTTCTGAAATGGGTAGTGTTTGGTTCATAAATTTTGTTTCATTGCTTACTAAAAGAAAGTTTAAAAATACAAATTTAAAACATATTCTAACAAGTGGTACTGTATTATACAAGGAATATAATACAAGGAATACAATTCAATACAATCAGAAAAGTGAATTAAAGAATAAATACATGTATGCATGGCCCTAAAAAAAATGTGTGCAAGGAGTCTGTTTTGAAAACATCCCAAATGTAAATTTAATTCTCTACCAACCAGATGCATTTCTATGAATGTGGGTTTTCACGGTGTTTCAATGAATGTGAGTTTCAAGGGCAGACAAGTTTACTGCTCATACTAAGTCTGTTTTCATTGTGGGACTGTATTGTTTAGCAAATGACTATCTGTAATCATTGTAGAAGCAAATAATAGAACATATGCATGGTAACTGGTGAGATAACCAAATAATGGAACACTGGAATAGCTGAGGAGGGGGCTGCTCTGGGGTGGCGGTCTATTACCCTTCCTAGAACCCTATTTGACCATGGTCTGGCTCTGGTATTTCAAGTAGAAAATACATATGCAAAGGTAGCTGCAGTTTAACTACATTACAAGGTATCTCTTTCTTCCTATGCATTTAAATAATTTAAGGAAATGACTGGAGGGGCTTTCTTGGGGAATGACTCAGTGTGTGGCTCAAATAGGAGTGTTTCATGAGTGTGGTGGGGCTTAACGGGAGCTGGAGCACTACTTTGCCTAGGGCGCCATTTGGCTAAGGCCGGCCCTGCATCCTTGGCAATCCCTGTAATCTAACCCTCAATCTGGGTCATCATCTTCCCCCCTGGCATCATGTTTTTTCGAATACACGAGTCATGAGGATATTTTTACAGGAATCCAGATGGCAATGAGAGTCCAGTTCCTTCCTTTTTTTTTTTTTTCTGGGAATCCCACCTCATCCTGTAAACCAAACTTTTTTCTTTCCTCCCATTCAGGAGTTACTGTTGTCTACACAGGTCATGGCACTTGAGTCCCAGATTGGAGAGAGAAAAGTTTTCATTGAAGAATCTTCTGGTGCCAAAGAAAGAAGGCGCTTGGAGAACAGTCCTAGACCTTTCTTTGTTACCTCATTACATCCGCATTTTCATAGTAAAATTACATTTAAAATTTTGTTAAACTCTTTCTGCATGTTTTAGTTTTAAGATTTTGTATTTCACACCTTTTGAGAAATCATTTGGGCAAAGCGTCTCACCTCAGTAACTGCTTACTGCAGACTGAAAGACATTCATATTTTTCTGTTTTAGACAACTGAATTATTTCCAAACTTTTTTCACCAGATTTTAGGATTCTTTGATGTGCATCAAGAAGCTCCTTTTAAATCTAGGGTTTTAGGTGAACTTTCTGAAATCACCATTCTTTCTACAGATTAGTTTTTCCTGGGAAGTCTTTGAGTACATCCCTAGGAAGCGCCTTCTTTGAGATAGGGTAGAACTTTACAATGAAAACTTCCTGATCTTTTCGAGCCAGTGTCGTCTTCCTAAAAATATCTCATGACCTCTATGATTATCATGTTCTCCCAGGACAGACTTTACATGAGGAAATTTCAGTGGTACTTCTAGTTAGTCTAGCCTCAACATCAGCACACTTCATCATTTCAGATTCCAGTGCTGAGATTGGTAAGGAGGACATTACAGTGGTGGGTGGACCATGTAACTTCCAATCCAAGTCTCCCCTTCACCCTTTCTCCTTATTCTGTTAATCAATGTTTCAGACTTTGTTTGGGGGGACTATATCAAAAGGATTGAAAGTGCAAGGTCTGTGGAACAGGAACAGGTAAAAGTACACATAAATTTCAAAGATGATATGGCAGCTGTCAATGTTCTTTATGCCTTAAATCATCCTTGGTCACCAGGACCTCTGCAAGTTTGCATATCTCATCACCATTGCAGAATTGTCATGGCTGCCTGGGAGGTAGCAGCTCTGCTCATTTGATTCTTCAGGCTTCATACATTTAGTCAGAGTATAGAAGCTGATCAAGACCAGGACAGAACCTCACCCATGGGAGTTACAACCAGGGGCTTCCCAAAATTGGATCCAGTTGTGGGAAACACCCCCAAGTAGTTTGGTTTGTCTCCTTTTAAAACAAATTCTGCTGCAGGATTCCAAGCAACAGTCCTAGAATGCAGATGCTTTCTCATTCCCGTGGAGAGGAATGTTCTTTTTATGCCTTTCCACTGATACCCAATGTTCTTCTAAAATTCCAGAAAGAATCCCAAAATATAGTGTTGATTACTTTATTTTGGCCCAAGCACTTGTGGTTCTCCCTTAATTGCCAAGTGGCAATTACCCTAGTTTTTCCCACTTCCAGGATTTATTTGCACGAGATGAAGATTGTTTAATACTCCTCAATCTGTACATACTTCAGTTGGCTGCCTACACTATAAGTTTTGATATCTTTTAGACACCTTTTTTTTTCTTGGTTTGTGCAGCAGGTACTAAAGCAGATAAAATACCTGCTACTAGAAAAGTCAGATGTGAACAAATGGCCAGTTGCCTCTGGTTCTAGATTGTGTGCTGTTCCTATCAGGATGTTCTTACCTTTCTTTCAAGTGTCATCTGTTGGCCATTTCTACTTATCTGCCCTCAGATCCCCACTTCCTTTCTACCTGTTCTCAACTCATGCATTTGTTTGAATTTTTTTTTCTTCTGCCTCTGCTTAGAGAACAGGTGACTTCTCCTTGGGATCCCAACTTTGTGTCTAAAAATACTGACACTTATTCCTTTAGAACCAGGCCATCAGGCTTTCATGAGGTTCTTGTTTAGAAAAATGTTTCTCTTTGTTCTGAAAAAACTTGCATGTGAACAAGCCTGTATCATAAACTGTAAAATTTCTTAGGATATTGACACGTCAGCAATAATTTGGTGAATTTGGGGGTAAGCATGGCTAGGCTTAACATGGCTATTTGGATGATAGGCCAGTAATTACCTATAAGAGTGTCTGAGTTACAAGCTACTATGGTAAGTCAAACCTGCCTAATTTTGTCACAGGGACATGGTTCTTGAGACCAAATGCTTTATTTCTGCCTCAATGGTTTCAAGAGTTTACTATTATCCAATCCAGTTTTCTTCCTGCATTTTTCTATTACCTAAAACAAGGAAGAAAAAAATCTACTTGCTCTGGATGCCTGCAGGCAGCTCAGATACTACTTGGATATAAAATCCTGCAGGAAGGCGGATTAGCTGTTGTTTTTGTGAAGGTAAAATAAAAGACAACCAATTCCAAAGCATAGTTTAGAATGGTTGCCCTATGCTACTTCAGCTGCTAGTGTCACTACAATAAGTCACTTGCAGGTAGGGTCAGAGCCCATTTTGCCAGGGCCTTGGTTTCTTCTGTGGCTTTTTGGAAAGACTTGGACTGTAAACATTTGCTAGCGGCAGCAATGTGGTCTGTATTCATGCTTACAGAGTTGATTCATTTTCCTGGTCCAGAACTAGATTTTCTAGGACCATTTTCCATGGACTTCTGGATTCATAAACATCTTTCTCCTTTTTTCTAAGATGTGTTAGTCTACTCAAATACATTGGGCTGCTGCAACAGGAATGTGATGCCTAACATAATACGTCTGGGTAAGTGAAACTTAAAACAGTAGATGTTCTAATTGATTACTGTTGGAGTAGCCATCCCCTCCCACTATTCCCCTTTTAGTGCCCATCTTTTTTTTGCCAGGGTTTTGTTTGTGTCTTTCGGCTTTTCCCGCTTAGGGGTCGCCACAGCGGAACTCTGGTCCGCTAATGATTGGCAGTAGATTTTTACGTACTGGCTTGCCAGGCCTAACGCACAACCTTCAATGAAGGAACGCCCATTCACGCATGTCGCTACACAGAAGACACTCTAACTGAGAATCGAACGGGCAACGTCTAACTGTGAGGCAACAACACTACCGCAGCACCACCACCGCAGTTTATGCCAGGGTATGGACATATATAAACCTTGTACATTTTTTACATATTTTTTTCAGTATTTACTTTTCAGGACTTAGCTTCCAATCTTCCTTCATCAGCCTTCTTTGTAGACCTATCTAAGGCTTTCGACATGGTGAACCACCAACTACTCCTGCATCGCCTAAAATCCATTTCTCTCGATAGTATTGCACTTAACTGGTTTACTTCCTACCTTCAAAATAGGAAACAAGCAGTGCTATGGAACAATAATCTTTCAGAGCTCCTACCATCCTCCCTAGGGGTTCCTCAGGGCTCCATCCTAGGTCCCCTTCTATTTTCCATCTTTATCAATGACCTACACCATGTCACCCCCTATCTACTTGTATTCAATACGCTGACTATACTACCATCATTTGTTCTGCCTCCAACCAAGATGACTTACACTACCTTACCCAAAAAACTTTTACTACCATAGAGCAATGGTTCTCTAATCACTGTTTACTTCTAAACCCTAAGAAAACTAAACTGCTTCTCTTCAAACCTACACACCAATCCCCCCTATTAACTTCTCTCTTACATCGAACAATGGCACCCTTATCTCCCCAGACGAAACGACCAAACTCCTAGGCATAACTATTGACAACCAACTTAAATTTGACTCGCATATCAACTCAACCATAAAAACAACTAATAGAAAACTAGGTTCACTGTACAGAATCAAATCCTTCCTTACTTCTGAAGCAAGAACTACCATAGCCAGAACGCATCTCATCTCTACACTACTTTATGCTTCCCCTATATACACAAACCTATCCAAATATAACATCAATAAACTTACGTCAGCCTATAATAACATTGCCAGATTTGCCACATCCTCCCCATATAAAACACACCACTGCAAAAACCTCCGCCACCTTGGATGGCTAGAGCTACCTCACCTTATTCTATACTATCAGCTCTCTATAGCCCAGAAATCCCTTCACCACCCGGGCAATACTCCTATGCTCTCCACCCTTATCAAGCCCTATAACAACCTAAAAAACCTTCGCTCATCTAGCAAAATTCTAATTCAAACCTCTCAATCTAGGAATACTGCAGGAGAATCTATGTTCTCCAACTCAATTGGCAAAAAATGGAACCTACTTCCTCCCAACCTGACATCCCAAACATCCGTCTCTATATTTAAAACTAAACTAAAACACTACCTAGCCAACCACTGGCTTTGCTCCTGTGACTACCCAAGCTGATCATCCTGTCTGCCATCTCCCATGCACACATCTTTCTTTCTTCCAGCTTCATGCTTTTAGTATTACCTATACTACTAAGACAAGCCCTCTTTATCTAGCAACTTTTCACTAAACTTCTTTACCTTGCCTACTTGTAATATCCTATTTTTATCAATATTACTCTATCCATTCTGTTACTCAATTTAAAGCACTATCCCTTTTACCTTCCTCTTTCTATTTCATTCAAATGTCCTAAGTATTGTGCATGCTTGCATATCCTTTACACTGTGTACTTTTTCTCCATGCCTATTCCTAATATTCTGTATCATACTGTCTGTCATGGGTTGAATATGTGTATGTATTTGACAATATACTGTTAATTATCATGTAGTAGATAGCGGAGCTTTTCTCCTCGGGCCTCCACTGAAAATGGACATGTATCCAGTTGGACTAGCCCGGTTAACAAATGTAAAATAAATAAAATAAAATAAATTCTTGAGGCAAGAAAACTTTTTGGCATTTTAATTTCCTTTTATATGGAGCTCTGCTCAAGCTTCTGGCCATGTATGTGTTTGAAATTTGCCCTTAAGTTTTGAAAAGCTGGCAGGATACAACTCAGATAGCTTAGGCTACTGTAGCAGTGATCAATCAGAACATCTACTGTTATGGAAATTTCACTTACACAACTGTACTTTTACTGAACTTCAGAGTTGATAATCAGATGGGAACACAAAGTGTTTGTAGTAGGTAAAGCTTATAAGATTTGTTTCTCGGTGATCCAAGATGGCATAGTATTACCTTTGAGGTTGGTACTGGGCCAGATCTATTTGAAGGTTGGTTCTGTGAGTGGTGGAGCTGATGCTGTATGCATTTAGTAGAGGCATGATTAAACAGAGATTTCTAATGGCACACTTTATTTTACTCATGCCACTTGCAGAATGCTAACTCTTGCCTGACTTTACCTAAGGTCTGAATTCAGATGACTGTAAGAATAATAATTAATGTGAAAATTGGCTACAGTATTAAATATATCTACATGTTTGCTGCCACTTGATGCACAACACTAGCCTGTGAAGATGAGGGGGAAGCACATACTAAAATTTGAGATATCCACTATTGGAATTAGGAGCTGTGGGGAGGGCATTCCCCTGGGCACAATGGAGTAGCTTTTCTTTCCCTGATTCTTGCCTCTTCCAAAGATGAATGGGATATTCAGGCCCTCCATTCAAGGAACAAAAGGGCTAGAGGGCTCTTGACCAGGCTAAACAGTATCTGACTGTCACCTTCTTAGAATAGTGATAGTAAATGGGTCTATTTAAGCAAAGGAAAGGGAGGTATTAGACATGACCCAGGGGATGGGGGGTATATTAAGAGAAAAAGAGAGGAGATGTCTAAGTAATACCAGAAATGTGTGTGTGTGTGTTTTGATTTCACATGCATTTGACCTTTATATTCCAGGGATAAAATAACTGAAAATGTTCTGGAGAAATGAATGTATGACAGACAGTATGATGTGATTCTGTAATATCCAAGATTATAATTACATTTGTGGCAATCATTTGAAATGTGACAGACTGGGGCTATGGTCTTTCACACACAGCTGATATCAGTATCTGAATGTGCAGTAATACCAGCAGTATGGTTTTGATCCCCATGACTGGTACCCTCTAAAAATATAAAGGGCAATTGATGTTAAAAGTACATAGCAAATGTCTACTACTGCTTTGGGTAATGGACATATCCTGCCACACTCTGCAGTGCAACAGATCAGAGTTATAGTCACAAGCTCCTCAGGATTTTACCTGTCTCAGACCAAGACCATTGCTGATCAGTGCAATCTTATGAACAGTAATTCAAGCTTGACCAGAAATGTGTATACACATGCATTCTCTTCCTCACTCATATACTAAATTATTAAAAATGGGGGTGGAGTAAATCGTGAATCTCCTGCACCAGCTCCCTCCTTTCCAGTCTTTAAGGCACCAATTAGCCAGAACTAACACAGTATGACATCTTTACTGTTTACCTTTCAGGTAACACAATTTTTAAATATTCATATAGTAGCAATTCACTTTGAACAGTCCATCTCCAGGACAGATACAAAACAGTTGGATAAACAGGTAACATGTATCATTTCTTACTAACAATACAATAAAAATTCATTGGCATTCAGAAACATGCATATTGATTAGAGGAATGAACTGCATGTCCATTTAAACTGAGCCCTACATACAAGAACAAAATCTGGAAAACAAAAGCAGAAAAAATCATATCTGACCAAAATTCCCCCACTAAGGAGCAGGAATTGCTCAGTCGTTACTAATCATAAGAAACCAGAAATCACTTAAAGCCCCCAACTGTAGAGCTCAGATTGTAGTGTCCTCACAATGAATGTATGTGCAGCACACTGCCAATGAAGAGCGACTAGAATGTATTAAGTTCAAACACAGTGACGTGTTAAAATGGTAACAAATGTCTTTCTTTTTAAAAATGTCATTGGATAATGGTTATGTAACTGTGTTACAAAAGACCAGCTTCATCATAGTCATGACATGCACAAGAACAGAAAGTGCTGTTGAAAAAGGCAAATGAAGATATTACAGCTTAACATTAGTGATATCAGTGTAGCTTGGTATAACAAAATGAGAGCATGTGAGCCCCAGACTGTACTGAAATAACTACCAGAAACACACAGACAATGGGGGCAGGGGGTGCAGTAGTTACCACCAAGGAATAGAGTCTTACTTTCATTTTTACTCAATAACAACACACACAACTTACAGTGCAAAAGAAATAAAATCGTATATAACTAGAAGCAAAAGTCTTTCGGGGAGAGGGAAATAGAGCAGTATATAACATGAAGTAAACATGAGAAAGACTATTTTAATACTATAAAGCAGAACACAGCTTTATCATCAAAAAATAAAAAAATCACAAAATAGTATGTAAAAGTAACAATTGTATAATAGCAATTACCATGGATAAACCAATCACTCCCGCACTCAGCTGTCTGTTTTTTGCCAAAATAAAACAACAGCCACAGACATTTAAAGTTGGATAGTTGTTTTTATTTTAATTGAAATAAAGGATGAAACTTGGAAAAACTAAATTAATTATACATGAAAGTAAATATGCAAACAGAAGAGGCACAAGAAGTTGAAAATAAAACATTCCAGTAAAGATGGTTAATGGTCAGGAAAAAAATCTCTTATCTGATACTGACTTCAAAAAAGTTATGTACTCACTATAGTGTTCCAAGTGTGCTCTCCATTTTCATTCTTCCTCAACTGTTGGGTTTGTATCTGATCCTTGGCTCTGACTTGGCCGCTTCTTCCAGATTACAGAACACTCAAACTCTCAAGCTCCTCCCTTTACCCATAATGCCCTAGTCACCTAACACGCCTCAGATCTAGTTTGCTACCCATAGACCTAGAGAGCAGTGGAAACTGGAGATTAGACAAGGCACAGAGGTTCCTCCTGTACCCTTCAATCTTTTCAGAAGTAAAGCAAGGAGGGAGCTGGTGGGTGGGAAGTTGAAGAATGAAAATGAACACCACAGATGGAACTTTATCGTGAGTACATAACTTTTTTTATCTGATGATGTCATTTTCATTCATTCTTCAACTGTTGGGACAGAGTCCCCAGCTACCTAAATCCCAGGAGGACTCTAAGGAAGAATATTCCAGAGCACAGTTGAGCCAAAGGCTGCTCTTCCCATAGAGAACAGATCCAATCTGTAATGAATAAAGGTATGAGGACTAGCCCAAGTTGCAGATGTATATTTTTCATCCAATAAAGTCCTTGACAAAAAGGCTGACCAAGTTGCCTTTGGTGATTTTGGTAAGGACAAACCTACTTTTACATAAACAAAGGTAATACAATCGCTCAATATTTGCCAATGTCACTTTAGAAGCTGGTCTGACTAATTCTGAATCAGAAAAATAAACAACTTGTTTGGATTTTCTCAAGTCTTTGGTTCTGTGCAGTTAAAAATGTAACTGTCTGTCAACATCCAAAAGGTGCAACATATATTCTCCTTTGTCTGAAAATTTTGGAAAGAAGACTGGAAGGTTGATAGCCTGATTAATACTGGATTCTGACACCACCTTTGTTAAAAAAGAAGGATTGGTGTGTAAACAAAACCCTTTCTTTGTGAAAAATTAAGTAAAGTGGTTTAGAAGACAGACCCTGAAGTTCAGACTCTGTTCTGGCAGAGGTAATCGCTACTAGAAAAATGGTTTTCCAAGTCAAAAAATGTAGATCAGACTTTGCTGATGGTTCAAAGGGGGGATGGGTCAAGGTCTAAAGAACAACATTTAAATCCCAAAAGAAATAGGATCCTTTGCAAAGCTTGGAGGAAGCTAAGGTAGAGTTAGATATTTACTGCTATGTGAAAGATGGAAATGGCTGCCAACTGTAGTTTGACAGTTAAGGAGCTAGCCCCTTCATTGAAAATTGTAGCTAAAAAGGGATCTAAATTCTTATGTGCCCAAAAACAAATCTTTTCCATTTGCTTTTGTAAATTTTTCTAGGGGAAGCTTTATGGGAAGATAATAGAATATGACAGACAGGGGATGAGAGTCTGAGCTGTCTAGCAATCACTGGCACTGGTGAAACCATGTGGTCAACTTGAGGTGTGATGTGTTTGGATGAGTTATGCCGGTCGGGTGAGATAGCAGGTCTTGAGTTGGATCCAGAATCCAAGGTAGGTATAGAAGATGAAACCAGATGTGACGGGGCCAGTAAGGGGCAATGAGGATAGCTGTGCGCTTCAGTCGAAATGCTTTTTGGAGACATTTGGGAATGAGGGATAATGGGAATAGGCATAAAGGAGACTGGAGGGCCAGTTATGAAGTACAGCATCCCTCTGTGACTCAGTGGGGGGATCAGGGCAAGGAACCTGCTGCACTTGTTGATGGGAGATGTGAAAAGATCACAGCATGGTTGGCCCCATCGATGGAAAATCACCTCTACCACATTTATGTTGAGAGACCACTCATGAGGCATTAGAATAGACCTACTTGTTTGCAATCACATTGGACTTTCCTGGAATGTGCATTGCCATCAGAAAGTGATTGGATGAGATTGCCTATTGCCATTCTCTCATAGCTTCTCAACAAAGAGGTTAAGATTTGATTCTCCCTTGTTCTTTGACATACCAGACCACCAATATATTGTCCATTTGAATCGCAATAGCACCGATAGGCAGAGTGTCTCAGAAGGCCAACATTCATTTCCTGGACATTGATATGCATGTAGTCCTCTTCGGTGAGCCATGTGCCTTGGACTGACATTCCCAAGAAGTGGCCCCACCCAAATTTGATAGGCGTCCATGCTCACTGTGGTCTTGGGTTGAGGGAGAACAAAGGGACAGCCTTCTTGTATTTGATTAGAGTGGATCCACCGGAGAAGGTCATTTTTGCAAGCTTAGCCTTGACTGGACAATGGTTGTTGGAAAACAGACCACTGAGTTATGAATGTTCATTGAAGGATTCTCATACAGAACCCTGCCAGCATTACAAGGATGATTGATACTCCAAGCATTGGCGTCCATGTCAGCGGCAGATGGGCTGAAAGAGAAGAACTGTGAATGATCTTTTTGACCTGGAAATGAATTGTTTGAATACGAGACAGAGGGAGAGAAGCTATTTGAGTGACCATATTGAAAAGAGCACCAATGAATTCTAGAGTTTGAGTTGGACTGAGTTGAGATTTGTTGTAATAGACAGAAATCCCCAGGCAAGAGCACAGCTGGAGTAAACAGTCCCATGCTTGAATTATTTGATGTCTAGTTGGAGTGATCAGGAGCCAGTCATCCGGATAATGGAAACACTCAGAATCCCCACAGTGTCAGGTGAGCTGCAGCTACTGCCATGCAATTGGTAAACACCCTGGGGGCTGTGCTCTGAATTGGAAATGACTGGCTTCCAGTTGGAAGCATAGATATCTTCTAGATCATCTATTCATTTTGATGTGATAGTACACATCCAGATCTACAGAACACATCCAGTTGTCCTTGTACAGAAATAGCAGAATGGACTGAACCATGACCATCCAGAACTTTGTATGCTGAACCGATAGATTTAGTTTGCTGAGATCTGAGATTGGTCTCCAGTCCCCTGTCTTTTTTGGCACTAAAAAGAATCTCAAATAAGTTATGGACTCTTTCTGGTCTGGGAGGACCTCTTGGATGATAACTCACTTTTTGAGCAGCTTGCTTATTTCTAGTGCTGCTGCTTGCCTCTGAATGGGTGGAACATCCTGGGATTTTGTTTTATACTAGCTGTGGTGGATGGGAAAATGGTATTGTATAACCTTTGGATATTATCCTCCACATCTATGTATGTTTTGTAATTTCTAGCCAAGCTCTCTGGTACAGACATAGACAACACCAAATACCTCCAGAGATGGATAGTCAGGCCTCCTTTCAGGAGCGCTGAAAGGATCTGTCAAAGAAGGCATCCCTGGATCCCTGATTATGCGGATGACCTCTGCTGCAGGGATGGCATCTTCCATTTGAGTTCCCCCTCTGCCCTGGGGGAAACTGTCTCCACATGGATCTTGGAAGAGGGCCTGGAATTTCTTAAACATTTTCCATCCACCTTGTTGGTTCCTAGAAAAGATCCACTGAGGAGTCGAACAATACATGCCTACAGCAGGCAGGATTTCCCTGCTTACTGGCAACTAGTGTGTTGTCTTTTATTTTAGGGCTGAACAAGAAAGTCCCATCAAAGGGGAGCACTGACCAAAGAAGATTTGAAAGGTTCCGCAAAATTACATAAGCACATCCATGCATGTCTCCTAATGGAAATGCCTGAACCCAGCTGCCAGTGGGATATAAGCCTTGTGGATGAGTTGGGAATAGACCGAAGGGTCTGTGAGAAAATAGTGCTCTCTACCTGGGAAGATATGGTCCCAGAGAGGGATTTGGAAAGTTCTTTGATTGAATCCCTCTGAAGTCTCATGAAATGTGCCATATAATTCAGCGACCTAAGGGCAAAGGTGGCTGAAGCACAGACATGTTTTCCAAACCTTTCCACCACCATAGACTCCCTGTTAGGGGATTGTACAGGGGAACTTTGCACTGTCAGTTCCTTTGTAGTGGCTGCCACTGTGACCATGGCATTAATGGGTACTCTACTCTAGTGAGGTCTTTCAGTGGTGCCAGAATCCTGTCTGGACTCTTAAGGATTGGATCAGTTGTGTCTGGTTGCTTCCACACACGTCAAGAGACTAAATCTATGAACTCATCGGTGGGTGGAATCACATGGGAATAGACTGGCCCAGACCTGAAGATCTCCAGAAATACTGACTTCTGTTGGGAAGGATTATCTGGGGACCAACCACCCCTATGTTTTAAGAATTCTAAGATGTCTTTAAAAGAGACATCACTGGGTGGTGATCTGGGGGATCCTTCCCCTTCATCAAAGTTGGTGTCCTCAGTGACATACTCCTGTGGAGAGTGCCTCCTTTTGCAGTTCCTGTTCCAGGTTCCTTCTTGTTGAGGTGCTCTGGTGAAGTATTGGAAGAGATAACGGTGCCCTGCTGGATGGCCTGGAGACTGGTTTGGGCTGGCTGTCCCAGTGGAATGGATGACTGAGGCTCTGGATGCAAAATAGAATGGGATTTGGGAATCGGAGCCAAAGAGGGTAGAGAAGTCTGAACTCAATAACTAGAGAAAGCTCTCTCTACTATGTCAAAAGCAGAGTGCCTAGTAGAATCAGAAACCATCAGATCCGATAAGACAGATTAATGGATTGTCAGCCCCTGGTGTCCCACAGGCAAACCACTTGAGGAGGGAGTCTAGGCTGAGCTATCTATCTAGTGCCAATGCTCACAAGGGAAGAGACAGCTCTGACAACTTTGGAATCAAATCAAACACCTTGGAGCCAGCGCTGACCCTTCAGTTCTGAAATACTTAGGGCAGGACAGCTCAGACATACCATCTGAGTCAAAGATGCCAAAATTTATGGATCAGTGGAAGACAACTCCAAGGCTTAGGGATCAGAAAAGTAGCTAAAATCAGAGTAGTAGTACTAATGAGGGTCTCCAGACGCAATGGGCTCAGAGCCAGAAGGACTCTCATTTGTATTTGTGTCCCGAGGAACTTTCTTATCATCCTATTTACATCTGCCATGGATAAGCTTCTGGAAGACTGTGGAGATGAAGCTGTGGATGAGGGTCAAATGGTGACAGGAAGACTGCTCCAAAAAAGGTGACAGGAGCCAAGAGGTAATCTGCTCCAACAGTAGTCGAGGAGAACGGGTCTGAGGTGATTTGTTAGATCTTGACCTTGGATCCAATGTTCTCAGATCCAAATTTTTTGATTGCTTCAGAGACATCTCCAAGAATGGAGCTGAAGTTTAAAGCCATGCATTCTGGAGATCTCTTATGAGATTCCTTAGAAAGGCAATCTCCCTTTCTCTCCAGTCTCTTGGGGGGGGGGGGGGTTGAGCCTCAGAAGCCATAGGGGAAGATTTTAAAGGCAGCAAGCCCTTAAGTAGTAATTTATTTTTTTGGTCAATTAAAGCGTAGGAGTTGAATCCCTTGCAAATGTCACAATCTGAATCTAAATGACTTGGTCCTACACAGTAGATACATTTGGAATGTGCACCAGACTTTGGTATTTTGAGGCCACATGCCAAACATTTTTTAAAACCCGGTGGGTTACTTGATATGTTTAAGAAACACAGGAGAAAAAGAAAGGACTGAGAAGGTTTGTGTTTTTTTAACAGTTAAATGTAAGAGAAAAGAGCAGCGATGGTAAAAAGGAGAGTATTAAGTACAAAAAAGAAAATACCAACTACAATGATGAGAAGTACTCAGGGTACAGGAAAAACAGAGCTAAAAAGCAATAACTTTAACAAGGAAGGGTCAACAACAGCAGCTAAACTCTCAACTTTCAAAAACCCACACTTGAGAGTTTGCGATCAAACAAGATCTGGGGTATGTTAGATGACTAAGGCATTGTGGGTATAGTGAAGAGTATTAAGTACAAAAAAGAAAATACCAACTACAATGATGAGAAGTACTCAGGGTACAGGAAAAACAGAGCTAAAAAGCAATAACTTTAACAAGGAAGGGTCAACAACAGCAGCTAAACTCTCAACTTTCAAAAACCCACACTTGAGAGTTTGCGATCAAACAAGATCTGGGGTATGTTAGATGACTAGGGCATTGTGGGTATAGTGAAGAGTATTAAGTACAAAAAAGAAAATACCAACTACAATGATGAGAAGTACTCAGGGTACAGGAAAAACAGAGCTAAAAAGCAATAACTTTAACAAGGAAGGGTCAACAACAGCAGCTAAACTCTCAACTTTCAAAAACCCACACTTGAGAGTTTGCGATCAAACAAGATCTGGGGTATGTTAGATGACTAGGGCATTGTGGGTATAGTGAAGAGCTTGAGAGTTCAAGTGTTCTATAATGTGCAAGAAGCGGTTGAGTCAGATCTAAGGATATATGCTTCCACTGTTGCAGGCCAAAATGTAGTGGTAAAGTCCTTACAGCAAATGGTTATATAGTTTAAGCTCTGTTTCAAGGGTAGCTCTTAAATCTTTTGAAACTGTTGATTATCTCTTTCAATTAACAGATAGTCCCTCTAAGTACTTACAGTACTGTTTGGTGTTTTAGAATTTCAGTAATGTCTTTTCTGTTTCTGCAGTTACATGTCCAAGGGTGAAGGGTATTCGCAAACCAGAGTCCAAATAAGTAAATCAGTGTCTCTCCTTCCCAGAACTTTATTATGCAGCAGGCTCACAATACTACAACACAGTTGGGCAGGGTTTAGTTAAATTGACATACGTTACCAGAATAGCAAATGCATAGTTACATATAATTTTACGCATTTTCTGTACATATTACACCTTACTAAAAAGGGATATACAGTAAGTTTTTTTTTCCCCATTTTCATCTGAAGTTTTTGTATTTGTTTTATGTGATACAACTCTGACTTGGTTCATGTGTATGCATTTTCCTTTTGAAAAGTGGCTGTTTTTTCACAGTTTAAGTCCTCCTCAGAATTACTTTAGTTTGTTCTCCGTGTAATTCTACCATGCTTGTTTCTATACTGTTTACTTTTTTTAAAGTCCCCCATAGACTACATAAGATGCAGTGAATGTTGCATAAAAATGTGTATGCTCTTCCATGTGACATCAGCCCCCTTTGTTTTATCAGATTGTCAGCACAGAAACTCCAACTTGTTCATTCACTGAGACAAAGAAAGGAAGGCCTTGACTTCCCCTAACAGTTGCAAAACCTGGTCCACTAACCTACAGGCACTGTTTACCCTGTAATACACCACTATGCATCATCACAGAGATTTGGTTCAAGACCATTGAGTGCATCCCACTGGTGTAGGAGTTCAACACCTATCATGTGTTAAGGCCCATCTCACTAAAGGTAGCAGTGTCTCTATTTTTATTAAAATAAAAAAAAATCCCACCTTCAAGCTTGTGAGACAGGATAACAACCTGGAACTTCCCCATGTCCAACCTAACCATTAAAAAAAAAAAAAAACTCATCTCATCATAGCTAACTAAAGGACCTCCCCTCTATATCCCCCTTGACCCATACTTCCTACCTGACTAGTACACATTAGACTAAGCACCATTCTCCTATGGAACTTCAACTATTCAGTCAGCTGTGAGACTTGTACATCCCCTAACATGTATGCCCAAAGATTTCTGGACTTCATGAATAACAGCCATCTAGACCTGATAGCGAACATCCCACAATTAGTGTAGAAAAATTCCTGGACTTGGTCTGCACCCAGTAGTAGCTTCCTCAATAGTCAAATCAGACCATAAATCAGTCACCACATATCTAGACTCTCAAAGGCATTCAACACCATCCCTCATACAGGCATTGTTGATAAAATCTTACAGCTAAATTGTATCCCTATGTAACTCATTGGGTAGCAAATCAGATCAGAGATAAAACCCAGAAAATTAGGGTACGGGGCTCTATTTCCTGTAAATGACCAATGGTGTGCCCCAAGGTTCAGTGTTTGGAGAATCCACTTTAGCTCTGACCTCAAAGAAGTAAATGCTATTGTTAAGAGTTTATGACTGATCAGAATTGCAAATTTATTGCCATCATAAACTCTCCAGAGGACACCCAAGATCTTCCAAGATGGCCTTTCCTAAATAAATATTTGGTGTCATACCCATGGACTACAACTAAATGACAAAAAATGTATTATAGTATTCTTTGACAGGCATGACATTTCCTTTGACTATCTCCTTGAGAACACACCCCCTGAAAATCTGTTAGGTAGGGACATGGGAATTTATTCATCGATTACTATGTATCCACTATTACATGAAAATACTTTTTTTTGGTAACAATGGCATCTAATTCCAGGGATGTCATCATTCCACTGCATTTGGCTCTTACTAGCCAGATCATTGACTGTAATGCCCCTTTCAGTATGTACATGTCCAAACACTTTACTTGAATGACCATGATGCTTTCTCACCAAGAAGCTCAAGGACTTAAATAATAAACACTACACTGACCATCTCAAAGCTTTGTCCCCCTCTTGGTATCATACAGGCTACTAATGGGCAATCTCTGATTTAGCAGACCCTATCCTTTAATTTTAATGCAAATTTACAAGTCTAGTGGTGGCATTAACATCCACTCAAGAAATCTTAATCTCTTCTACAACATAAGTAGAACAGATATGTATCCCAGAGACTATCATCACTTTGGAGTAGCCTTACTGTCCATATAAAGCAAAGGGCTTTCCCTCACTCTATTCAAACATAATTTTTATGGATGGATGGGAGACTGCAAATTGACTTGATTTAGCACTTTTGTCCCTTATGGATTGGGTAACATGGAAACATTCTGCCTGGATTTGAGTTATTCATACTTGAATTAGAAGGACTAAAAAGGCCAAGAGAATGCAGTTCTTAGTTTTCTAAACATCCTCACAGATCAAATGCCTGTCACTAGTACCCAAGGCCCTGTATTCAAACACAGGTTACCAGGGTGCTACAAGATAAATCTGGTTGGTGCCAGTCTCTGCGTGAAGAAGTGGTTTCTAAAATGTCTGGAATCTCCTTCACATTGTAAGATTCTGGTTCCTCTATTTATCTATTTCTTAGGATGCTGCTCCTTTTGAAAATGTGTGCAGAAGACCAAGCTGTCCTAGATTATATTTCAGAATCTTTAGCCTTTCCTTTACAGATGTGGCCTTTGAGAACTTTCATCATCCATTGGAAGCCTGTTTTGATAAAAAATGTGATGCCCCTTCTCAGTAAAGTTGTTCATACCAGCTTACATTATTTAATGCTGTGAACTACAATGATTTGATATATTCAGCAATGGTGCATTATACTATACATCATAGTACCTAGTTGTTCTTTGTTGCAGCTTAAATACTTTGTTACATTTGGGCCCATGTCCTGACTGTAAAAGGTCTTCTGCATTGGGCAACTACTTAATTTGCCCAGGTCTAATTTTTATAGGTATCCCAATGTATCGGTCTTATTTTGAGTCACAGATCTGTAATCTCCAAGATTATTTTAAAATGCACCATTACATTTTTGTGTGATTAAGTGCAGGTAGCATTTTGCCATTCATGATGTGGGCATATCCCTTTGCTGCTGACTCCTATTCTTTGTTCATTCCTCTGATTACTCACTTATGAAGATAGGTCATCTATGACATGGTCACAAGACTTACCTATAGCAGTGCAGCATAACCTGGCCATTGTAAATCCATACTGTTCAGTTTGCTGTGGCCTGTACTTCAGATTGAGCATCAGATCTCCATCAATGTATTATTCCCAGTTGAGGTGGTGGGTAACGTTTTTCCTGTTATAAAAAAATTAGTGCACAAGCAGATTACAGATCAATTATTTCTGACCTTTAGCCATTCCATTGTGTGAAAGCTATATATCTGCATGTTTTCCTTAATATTTCAGCAGTAATTTGTCATGCTCTTTTTTCATGCTCAGTTTTTTAAAGCATTCTTCTCTTTTCAGTATTTTAATCTACATAGCCACTTCCAGTCACTTGTGAAGGTATAGTGTAAGTAGTTGTTTAGTGCTTCTGCCTGCTGCTTCCTATCTATTACTTAGACAAGTATAGCCCATGCTTTCTGACAACATATTAGTGTTCTATGGTTACTAAAGATTGCTTTCTCAGTTAAAGTTTGTAACTTGTGCACAAAGGTGATTGGCATGCAATATATTGCTAATAAAGAGCACTAGCCAGTTAGGATTGTCTGTTTTGCTTCCTGGCCATTTAGCACAGATAGGAATTCTAAATTGCTTTTCGGGTAGCTGCTTGTGGTGAAAGGGATTTGCTCCCCAGCCAACAGTTCATTGCACATCTGAGTGATGTGTACTGTTTTTCTAACTTTCTGGACTGAAATAGCAATCTGTCACCCTTATTCAAAGGTGCCTCTTAATAATTATTTTTACATTCCCTGTTTGCTGGGGGAGCCCAAGGTCCTGAACCAGTATTTGGGCATTAATATCTCTAGCTATAGCCGTGCTGGCACATACCACAGCAAGAGCGTGGAAATTCTGCACCTTACCAAAAGCTTAATACTTGTTCTGAGATCAGACATTTTGTGAACCTATAGCTTCTGGCTAAACTGAATGGAACAACTGTAAACTGAACTTCATTTGCTTCAAATCCAGAGGACAGTCATGTGAGGAGGAGAGACGGAAATAAGCATATTTGATGCTGGTATTATATTAAAAGGATTCCTTCCATCCTCTTCTGAGCTGAGCAAAGTTTAAGAGAAGGAAAATGACAATGAGAAATAAAGTAAAAGAAAATGTGAGGGGACATGACAACTCCTTACCTCAGCCCAGTCATCTCTGACATCCATCTTCTCAGTACCTTTCCTATGTTCATCCTGAACCAAGACCATTATTACTCCTTATTGCTCTCCTAAAAGAACTATCACCATCCATTCTTCAGCAAAAGGAGCTATCTATAGTTCTTCTATTTTGTCCCCCTCCATTACATCTACCAGGTCCTTCTGAAGCTCCTTTGAGTTAGATTAATGCAGGATTAGGGTCTTTCTGAAGGTGGAAATTGAAGTGTCATCATCCCATCCTCATTGGAATTTAGGGGGGATTGGGCTGGCTCCAGAGCTCCCATCCAGCTTCTTCCCTAGTTTATGTACCAACAATTCAGGTCTTGGGACACATTGTTATTCCAAGAGCCTCTCGCATCAGCTCCAATAGGACAGGGTTGTATAGTACACAGCCTTCTCCCATTAAACTCATTCAACTATGAGGACATTGGAGTTTCATTGCTGGGCCCTTGATGCCAAGTCTTCTAAAAATCCTTAGTCTCAGACTGTCCAGTACTAGAATCTTAGGTGTTTATGCCTCCACTTTGGTATCATTTATGTCCATCTTGGTGACTGACTCCATATGATCGCAGTGTTTCCCCATTGTAAGTTGACGTGGGACAGACTTAAAACGTTATTGACACGGCAATTGCCTCCATGTCAGATAAGGCTTGGGACCATTAAGTTTGATTCTTTGTCCTGTATTTCCCAAGGCAACGGTAGGTGTGAAGGCTTCACCCAGTCTCCTAGGAGACTCATCCTCCATTCCAGATTAATACATATAAGGCATATGCAAAAGCAAGCACATTAACTCACTTGTGGAGTCTGTCATCCCTGACACTGACCTTGGAGTGGCAAGGATTCCCACAGTTCCCTGCAGAAGATGTCAGGTTTTAGAGATTCTCAAGTTGGTGTACCACAGGGCTTCCTCACTCACAGACTTCCCCTTCCCAGATGGTGATGTGCTGTTGATGCCTTCACGTTTGCCCTCTACCTCTTGGATGTTACCCCCACTGATGGTATGACTGACCGGGTAAACAAGGAGGGCAGGGCAGGCCTCAAAGACAGACAACATGGAAGTAAGGGCCCACTGGTTGACTCCATTAATGTAGCAGCTGCCCAATAACAGTGAGGCCACCTATCCTCTTAACAAGGAATCAATGAACAGATGGGAAGCAAGCCTGCACCTTTGCTCTGAGGGTAGTGAATTACTTCACACACATGACATGCTTCCAAACGAGCCTGGAACTCCCTGAGAAATCTAGTCATGCATGAGTGCAAGAAAGAGCTGGGGTCTCAGGTGCCTAGCTACATTTATTATATCCAACTCGGACACTCCCAGTCAACAAATTTAAATAAATAAATAACTCCTCCATGAGACTGACAGACAATGTAGCTGACTGAGTGGTCTGAGCAGTGGGAAAAAGAAGTTATGTCTTACCATAAAGTTCCATCTGTTTTTGATCTTTATTTATACTTGGTGGATTCAGTTCCGTATCTCAGAACCAACTCAGCCATTATTCCAGCATATGCCTAACAAAAACTCTTGAGCTTAGCTCTACCTATAACGCTCCTCTCAAGATTACCTCAGATCAAGTTTACATAAAATAGTGACAAACAAGAAATAACAGAATAGAGACTATATCTGTAATCACAGAGGAATAATCCAGTGTACTGGGGGAAGCTCTGTTCCACCAAGAGGCCCAAAATGCTGGGGGAAGGTGGGAATTTCAAGGATAAGTGAAGATTGACAACACAGATGAAATGTTTTGGTAAGACATAACTTCTTTATCTGATGTCATTCTTCACTTAATCCTTGACTGTGGGAGGTCTCATGGAATGTTTGTGAGCACCATCAAACCAAAGGATGTTCGAGCCCTAGAGACCAGATCCAACTTGTAATGAGTAATAAAAGTATGTGGGGATGCCCAGGTAGCTGCTGCATATGTATCATCTAAAGAGGCTCTCGCATGGATGACTGTGAAAGTGGCTATTGCTCTAATAGAATGTGCTTTTATAAGTATAGGGAAAGTACAGTTGTGTACACTTACCATAAATGTAGATGGCTGAGTGTATTCACTGTTGCAGTCCTCACATATGGGTTTGTCCAGCTCCCGGTAGCCCTCAGTCGGCCTGAATACCAGAGTCCTTGGTATATGACGTCGGCTGCCACCAGTTGTAAAACTGACGTCAGTACGTCAGGTATAAAGGGAGCCAGCCGATTCCATTTCCTCAGTTTTTCTTGCCTTAACTGTCAGGAGCCCCCAAAAGAAGGCTAACCCAGGAATGGTAGCACCCTGAACATGTCATATAAAAAATAAAAATCTATAGTCTGTGCCTTAGGAAAAAAGGGGGAATGGAGTGTGGGAAACCAGGACTGCAACAGTGAATACACTCGAACATCTATACACAACTGTACTATGTTCTTCGTGTTTCACTGTTGCAGTCCTCACATATGGGTTGATTCCCAAAGCCCAGTAAGAAGAAAAGGGGGGAGGAAGGATCACAGATTAAGGGTTGGTAATGAGGCCCTGCAAAACCAGCCCTGGATTTAGAAAACAAAGGTAGATTGTAATGATTTGTGAAAGTATGAACAAAAGACCAAGTAGCTGCTTCTAGAATGTCCTTAGTAGGTACACCTCTCAGAAAGGCTGCAGAGGTAGAGGCTGCTCTAGTAGAATGGGTCCTAATACGCTGAGGGGGATCCTTCCCATGCTGCAGGTAACAAAAGTGAATACAATGAGCAATCCATTTGGAGATGGTTTGTTTTGAAATAGCTTTACCCTGAGCCACAGCAAAACTAACCAATAACTGTTCAGATTTTTGAAAGTATTTAGTCCTGTGTAAGTAAAATCTCTGCTGTCTATGCACATCAAGATAGTGTAGAATCCTTTCCCCTGTATTTTGAGGATTGTTGAAAAATGTAGTTAAGTGAATAGACTGGTTAAGGGTTAAACTGGAAACCACCTTAGGCATAAAGGAGGAATTGGTTCTCAGAGAAACTCAATCCGACTGAAAAATAATGAAAGGTTCTACTGCCATTAAGGCTTTTGCAGCTCAGATACCCTTCTAGCTGAAGCAATAGCTAATAGGAAAGCAGTCTTCCAGGATAGAAACTTCAAATCTGCAAAGGCAGCTGGTTCAAAGGGAGGCAGAGTAAGTTTTTCCAGGACAAAATTAAGATCCCAAGTAGGAGCTCTTCTGGGTGGTCTGAGATTACTAGCTCCCCTCAGGAACTGCTTCATCAAGGGGTGAGAAAAAAATGGGTTGCTCAAAAGAACAATGAGCTGAAATTGCTGAAGTGTGAATTTTGATTGAAGAAAAGGAAAGTCCACCATTAAGCAATCCTGCTAGGTAGTCAAGAATGAGTGAAAGAGAAGGATGAGAAGAGTCTTCTCCTTTAGCCAGCATCCAAGAGCAAAATCTCTTCCATTTATATGTATAGGATTTTCTGGTGCTAGGCCTCCTGAAGAACTTCAACCACCTGTTGGGAAAGATTTAAAGTATTAGCCAGACAGTTAAATGCAGAGTTTGAAGATGAGGATGAAAGAACTTTCCCCCTCCCTGAACCAACAGATCTGGTACCAGGGGAAGATGCCAAGGCTGAGCCTGGGAAAGGCTGTGAAGGAGGGGATACCAATGCTGCCTGGGCCAATCTAGAGCTATCAGAATGGCCTTTGGTTTTTCGTTCCTTATCATCAGTAGCACTCTGGGAAGAAGAGGTAGAGGAGGGAATGCATAAATTGAGAGATGTGTCCATGGGAAGGACAACGCATCCACCCTCCAAGCTTTGTTGTAAAACTCCCTGGTGCAGAAGGTTTGAAAGAGATGATTGGTGTGAGAGGAGAAAAGATCCACTTGTGTGGTGCCCCAATGATGAGTGATGTAATGAAAAATGCCCCTGTTCAGTTGCCATTCGTGAGGATCCAGAACATGTCTGCTCAATTGCTCCACCAAGGAGTTTAGCCTCCCTGGAAGATACTGGGCTATTAGATGTAAGACCATGGATCATAGTCTCATGCTTTGTCTGCACAAGGGATAAGAGTGAGTCCCCCCCTTGCTTGTTGATGTACCACATGACTGTGGTACAGTCTGTCCTGATCAGCAGAGTCCCAGGGTAGAGTAGGTCCTTGAAAGCCAGCAAGGCCTGCTGGACTGTCATCAATTCTTTTAAGTTTATGTGCAGATGAATCTGCTGGGTGCTCCAAGTCCCCTGTATGCCCCTGCCCTCCAAATGAGACACCATGCAACATCTGAGGTGTCTGTGGTGAGAGTCTGGCTGGCAGGCGGTGGGCGGAAAGGCAGACCCTTGTTCTGAGAACAGGCTGTCGCCCACCAGAGGAACTCCATTTGTAGACAGGGAACCAGAGGAAGAATCAAGTCCAAGTCCTGTGTGTGTTGACACCAAAGATTCTTGAGGTACCATTGAAGTTTCCTCATATGCAGCCTTGCATATGGGATCAAAATACATGAAGCCATGAACCTCAGTACTTGCAGGAATTGCCTTGCAGAGAGCTGGGTCATGCTTGCCAAGTTCATGAAGTAAGCAGAAAGATCTTCTTGCTTCTGTTGAGGGAGGAATACCATCTGGGTGGCTGCATTCAGACTCGCTCCCAGGAAAGCAATCTCCCTTGAAGAAAGCAACTTTGACTTCTTTTCATTGAGAGTGTAACCCAAAGGGGTGAGAATGTTCTTCATGAAATCCAAATCCTTTTCTAGTTGCTCTGGGGAGTTTGAATGAGACAGTCGTCCAGGTAAGGATAAATTTGTATATTTCTCTGCCTGCAAAAAGCAATGGCTGGAGCCAGGCACTTCGTAAAAATTCTGGGAGCAATAGATAAGCCAAAGGGCAATGCAGAGAATTGAAAGTGTTGCTCCCCATCGCTGAAGTGAAGGAACTGCCTGCAACTTTCCTTTATTGGGATGTGCAGATAAGCCTCCTTGAGATCTAAAGCTACCACCAGCTATGAATCCTTGCCCAGCATTGGTAGTAATTGTTGAAGGGTGAGCATCTTGAATTTGGGAATCACCAGAAATTTGTTTAGAATGGACAGATCCAGAATAGGGTGCCAGGTGCCCCCTTTCTTGGGTACCAGAAAAAGCCTTGAATAAAAACCTAGGCCTGCCTGAATTTCAGGAACTGACTCTATAGCCTCCATAGTCAGTAGAGAAGAAATTTGAGTTTCTACCTCTGCCCTGAGAGTTCTGGGTATGTCTGTGTATCCTTGTAAAACAGGGAAGGTGTGAAAGTAAAACTTGTAACCTTGGATGTTCTTCGTGTTTCACTGTTGCAGTCATCACATTTGGTTATCTGCTTGTTAATCAGGCCGGCTGAGGGCTGCTGCAAAGTCTTGGGTCCAGCATCGGTTGCTGTCCCTTCTTCCATGATGTCAGGTCATCAGGGGTATAAAACATGCAGCAGACACCATTACATCAGTCTTTCTTGCTATGCAGTACCCGAAGCAGAAGCAGTTCTCAAGTGCCAGTCGGCAGACTCCTGAAATTTTCATTTTCGAGTTTCAGAACCGAAGTCTTCAACTAAAAGCTAAGTACCCCGTTGGGGGAAACTTTTTCTTGCTCTAAACCGATGTCAGTAAAAGTAAATAATTGCATTACTTGGGGAAAGCAAGTACCTCAAAGATTTTCATTCGTACTGTATTCATTGCCTAGGCCCTAACCATGACATACCTCACTGTAATTTTTGTGCCTTATTTAAACCACAAACTATCCGTCGTCAGTATATTTTCGCTTCTGAATACTTTGGTACTTGGTTCAATTATCCTAATATGTCTTCGGTAAACCATCAGACTACTGACATTCCGAAAAAATGCAAAGATAAAGACAGAGACAGGCCACCTAGGTCCAAAGCTGCCGACGACGCTTCTCCCAAGCCAGTCGCCAGTTCTCAGTGAGGCGATTTTGCAGCCCCTGATACCCGCTACTTCAGATTCGCAGGCCTCTACTGAGACCCATTTGGAGTCCGGTATGCCGTGAGATGCATCAACTGTGGTACTTGTGGATGTCTCTACCTTGGATGGGTCTGGAGCCGCTGTGCAGGCACCAGCTTCTGAGGGCGTATTCAGGCCTACTGACTTGCATATTAAACCAACACCATCTTCTTCTACAAGGCCTAAAACTCAAACCATGCCTAGAAATCTGATGCCCAGACCGCATGGTCAGGCCTCTATGCCTAAAAAACAAATAAGAATGGCTGAAGATCTTATTACTTTAATCAGGGGAAGCCAGCCTTCCCCCTCTAAGAGACTCAGGACTGAGTTTGCTTATAATACTTCTGACCAGGGTTCTGAATTTTCTGTTTCCTCTGATGACCAGGATTTACCCTTTTCTACCTATGAGGATTCTGATGCTGAAGACTCTATCATATCCCTCTGCTTCTCCCCCAGAGGATTTCTCTTTTGCTGAAATCTTGCATACTCTCAGGGAGCATTTTTGTTGGGAAAGTCAGGATTTCTCTGATTCTAAAAAGAGGCTTAGGGATTTCTTAGTACTGCCGCAGCACAGGCCTTTAGCCATACCTCCTGTACTAGACATTGTTGATGATGCCATTTCGGAAACTAGCTTGGCCCCCTGACTCTTTACCTCCTGGTCCCAAAAAACCTGATAGATATTACAGGGTCCCTAACTCCCACAAGTTCCTTTTTAAAAATCCTACTGTGGATCCTGAGACCATTTCACAGGGACCTAAGGGCATTAAAGCTAATACTGCCAAAAATCCTACCCCATCTGATAGAGACCTCAGGGCAATGGATAGATGGGGTAAAAAGGTATACACTTCTGCAACTTTGGCCATCAGGGTCTTAAACTGACGGTTTCATATGTATCAGCAGCATAATATTAGATTGCTTAAACAGAAAATTATGTTGATTCCTGATTGTGCTGAAAATAAGGATTTAAAGGACTTAGTCAGCTGAACAAGTTGGAAAACATACTTTGCAATGTGATTTTGATTCACTAGAGGCATCTTGCAGGGCTGCTGTAACTGGGTCTGTACTTAGAAGGCATGCTTGGCTTAAGGAGCAATCCTTGCCAGATCACATTAAAGCGAAATTACTGGATGCTCCCTTAAACCAGGACCGCCTGTTTGGCAACAAGGCAGAAGTTCTTTTTAAAAAGATGAAGGAAAAAGCTAAATCTATGCAAACTGTTAAAGATTTTTTACAAGTATAGCCTTCAAGGTTTAGTAGGTATTGGCCTTCCAAGAACTGGTTCTTTCCTGCCTCTTCCAGACCAAACCCAGATCCAGCAGAGCTCCCAGACTTTAGTCCCAGGGTACGCACAGGACTAAGCAGTGGGGGGGCCTCCATTTCCAAATCAGGGAGTAATAAAAGTCTCCCCTATGGTAAATTGTCTCAGTGACTCCTTTTTAAAACTTCCTAGCACTTCTCAACTGTCTGCCCCTTGTGGGGGGGAAGGCTTTCTCTTCATGCAAAGAACTGGGAACTCATACAGTGTCCCAGGGATACAGATTTCACTTCCATACTTTACCAACACGAAGCGGATGGCCAGATCACCCCCAAATCAGTGGGCATGAGGCCCAAAAACAAGTACTTTCTCTCTTAAGCATGGGGGCTATTCAATTGGTACCAGAAGAGGAAAAGGGACAAGGTTTCCACTCAAGACTTTGCCTGGTACCCAGAAAAGCCAGTTCATGACGTCCTGTCCTGGACCTGTCTACTCTAAACACCTTTTTGGTGATTCCAAAATTCCAGATGCTGACTCTTCACCAGTTGCTCCCTATGCTAGGCAAAGATGCCTAGTTGGCAACACTAGACTTAAAGGAAGTATACCTGCACATCCCAATCAGGGAATCTTGCTGAAGATATCTATGCTTCAAAGCAGGCTACACGCACTATCAGTTCTCTGCACTGCCCTATGGTTTATCTACTGTGCTCAGGGTATTCACAAAGTGCCTAGCTCCAGTCATTGCATTTTGCAGGCAAAGAAATATTCAAATATACCCATACCTGGACGATTGTCTAATTCAGGCAGAAAGCCAGGACATACTTTTGAATCATCTGGCCTTTGTACAAAGGATGATAACTTGTCTGGGGTACACCATAAATGAAAAGAAATCACACCTGGTACCCTGTCAACAAATTATATTCCTGGGAGCAAGCTTGAATACAACTTCCCAGATGGCTTTCCTCACGCCAGAGAAACAAATTCACTTGACAACCTACTTCAAACAAGTGGCCAGAAAAACCCTGCTATCTGCAAGACAAATACTACAAGCCTTGGGGTTCATGGCCTCCTGCATTCTTCTAATTCCATATGCAAGACTGCATATGAGGAAATTACAATGGTGCCTAAAGCGCCTATGGTGTCAACATTCTCAGGATCCAGAAGCAATGATTCCTATCATACCTTGCCTACGCCTAGAGTTTCTTTGGTGGGCAGAGGCTTGCATCCAAAACAAGGGACTACCATTCACACAGCCCCCTGCCGCCCAAACCCTAACAACAGACGCATCAGACTATGCATGGGAGGCTCTCATCTGGCAGGGAAATGCATTCAGGGCAAATGGAACCCAAGTCAATTGCACCTGCATATCAATCAAAAAGAAATGTTAGCTGTACAGAATGCTCTGACAGCCTTCAAGGATCACATTCTTCCAGGACAATGAATGGTAAAGACAGACAACACCACTATGTGGTACATAAACAAGCAGCGGGGAACCAATTCTTACCCCCCTCTGCAGACTAGCCACAGCATTGTGGAACACAGCCCTGAGCTACCAAGTGAACCTACAAGCTCAATTCCTGCCAGGAAAACTAAATACACTGACAGACGAACTAAGCAGATACCTCATGGACCCACATGAATGGAAACTGGAACCCAACATATTCAAGCTCATGAGGAACAAATGGGGGACACCAGAGGTAGACCCATTTGCCTCCTCTCAGAATTACCAATTGAACAAATACTGTACCAGAACTCCCCACAGTCAAACTTGGAAAGTGGATGCCCTGTCCTTTACCTGGGAAAGCCTCTCAGTTTATGCCTTTCCCCCTCTGCCTCTCTTCTCGAAGGTTCTACTAAAGATCAAACAGGACAAGCCAAGGACAATACTGATTGCACCAGTCTGGCCATGCCAGCACTGGTACCCCCTTTTGTGCAGTCTGACAGTGCTACAATCATGGCACATGCCTCGGATCCCTTCCATGCTGTCCCAGCAAGCGGGCCAGATTCTGCACCCTCAGCTTCAGACCCTGAACCTTGCAGCCTGGCTAATCCTCTGAGCTCACCTTTAGCAACCCTCAGTAAGCAGGTGCTGGATGTCATGTTTGAGGCAAGGAGGCCTAGTACTAGAAAATCCTATTCAGAAAAGATACTGTTCTGGGAGCCAGTCTCAGGGGATGCGTACAATGGTGCCCAGCTTACGTCATATTCTAGATTATTTAACAGAAATGCTCCACAAGGGCCTATCTTTCTCTTCAATTAAGATTCATGCCTAGACATATCAGCACATTTTAATACTGAGCCACCCTCCTCTTCTCTCATCCCCTGGTAAAACAATTCCTTAGAGGGGCCAAAAATTTAAGACCCCCCCAGGAGATCTCCCACTCCAGCCTGAGACCTTAACTTTGTATTGGAAAACTTACCCCCCCCCCCCTTTGAACAAGCTGCTACAGCAGAGTTGAAATTCCTTTCTTGGAAAACAGCTTTACTTCTAGCCATCACTTCAGCAAGAAGAGTGTCTGAACTGCAGGCCCTTATGACAGTGGAACGCTTCATTATCTTCCATGCGGATAGGGTTTCCCTCAGGACTAATCCATCCTTTATGCCCAAGGTGGTGTATAGTGTGGCTCTAAACCAGTCCATTCATTTGCCTACTTTTTCCCTAATCCTCAGAATAAAGGAGAAAGGATATTGCATTCTCTGGATGTGCACAGACAGCTTAGAATCTATTTTGGCAGGACTAAGCCTCTCAGAAAATCTGACCAGCTGCTAGTCAACTTTGCTGCAGGGGCAGAGGGGAAGGCTATTTTAAAGCAAACCATTTCCAAATGGATAGCACATTGCATCCATTTCTGCTACAAGCACCATGGAAAACCTACCCCACAGGGGATAAGAACACATTCCACCAGGGCTGCATCTACCTCTACTGCATTTCTTAGAGGAGTCCCTACCAATGACATCCTGGAAGCTGCAACCTGGAGCTCTGTACATACTTTCACCAAGCATTTCCACTTGCCTATCTTTTCTAAATCCAGTGCTGGATTTGCCACAGCAGTCTTACAGGGCCTGATTGCTAGCCCTAATTCTCTTTAACTACCTCCACCCTTCCTTAGCTTTGGGAATCGACCCAAATGTGATGACTGCAACAGTGAAACATGAAGAACATAATACAGTTGTGTACACCAACCATAAATGTAGATGTTAGAGTGTATTCACTGTTGCAGTCCTGGTTACCCTCCCTCCAGCCCCCTGACTTCTCTTGACTTTTACCTATCCTTCTTGTTTGGCATATATTATATCATGTGTATTTGCTTTTTGCTGGGGGTGTTCCATACCATATAATTGCTTCCTATTGTGGGGGCACCTGACATCTGGGGCAAGAAAAACTGATGGAATGGTGGCTGCCTGTTTTATACCCCTGACGACCTGGAAGAAGCGACAGCATCTGACGCAGAAATCTCAAGACTCTGGTATTCAGGCCGGCTGAGGGCTACCTGCAGGCAGATAACCCAAATGTGATGACTGCAACAGTGAATACACTCAAACATCTACATTTATGGTAAGTGTAGACAACTGTACATTCTTATGAAAGATTAGGTAAGGAGGGTTGGAAGATAAGGCCTGTAACTCATATATTCTTCTAGCAGAAGTAATTGCAACTAAAAATAAGGTCTTCCATGATAATTGCTTCAAATCAGAACTCACAGGTGGCTCAAATGGGGAATTAATTAAAGATTGTAACATTAGATTCATAATCCAAGGGATAGACGGAACCTTATATGGAGGTCTCAGCAATAAGGTTCCTTTTAAAAAGGCTTTACAAAGTTTGTGACATTAGCGCTTTTATCATTGAGACAGTTATGAAAATGTGAAATTGCAGCTAGATGAACTCATACCGTTGAACAATATGCTCCCGCCTCAAAAAGCAATGCTAAAAATTCTAAGACCTTATAAACAAGTGTAGAATACAGGTCAAATTTGCTCTCTGTTGCCCATTTTGAAAATTTTTGCCACTTGCTGTTGTATAATCATCTAGTCAAAGGTTTTGAGAGGCTAGAATAATAGTTTGAACTGGGGCAGTAAGTTTGCCTGGCAGTCATCAAAACTGCAGAAGCCATGCAGTGAATTTGAGATTTGGGTGAATGGTTCTGTAGCAGGGTCCAGAGTCCACAGTTCTTGAATTAGGTGAGGCCACAGAAGAGGAAACTATATCTGTTGAGACAAGAGAGGAGCAATGAGAATTATCTTGTTCTTCAACCTATCCCTATCGGCCTTCTTCAGAAACTGGGATATGAGTAGAATCAGGGCAAAGGTATACATAAGACCGGGGGGGGGGGGGCACTCTTGGAGAAGAGCATCTCTTGAGGACTCCCCCAGAGGGGGATCATGATATAGCACCTGCTGCATTTGTTGCTCAGAGGAGATGCAAAGAGATCATAGCAAGGCTGGTCTCATCGACGGAATATCCTTTCTGCCACCAAAGGACAGAGACCACTCATGAGGCATTAGGATGCTCCTGTTCAATTTGTCCGCAGTCATATTGGAGCTCCCCGGAATATTCATTGCAGCTAGAATGTGGTCAGTTAAAATTGCCCATTGCCAAACTCTGACAGCTTCTCTACAAAGAGGGTAATGTCTTGTTCCCCCTCGTTTGTTGATGTACCAAACCACTGACATGTCTGGATCGCAATCATTTCTGAGGGGAGGGTTTCATAGAATGCTTGCAACACTTAGAAGCACTGCTGCCCTCATCTTTAGAACACTGATGTGCAAATTTGCCTCCAACTGGGATCAAGGGCCTTGGAGTGTCTTTCCCAGACAATGCCCCCCACCCTGTCCGGGATGCATCCATGGTCAATATGGCTTGGGATTGTGGAGGGACAGTCCAGTAGAATGTTGGAATGAAACCACCAACTCGGGTCCTTTTTGCATGAACTGGTGATCGGAATTTGATGCAACATTAGTTGCGTCATTAATGACCACTATGATGCCAAGAGCCATTGAAGAATTTGCATGTAAAACCTGGCAAGGGGAGCTAAGGTGATGGAGACTAAGAACATGAAGTACCGATCTTGAAGTCAATGTTCTGTTGTGAATAATCTGGCTGACTTGTGATTTTATTCTTTGAAGTCTTAAGGAAGAGATGCAGTACAGGTGCTTGTGTCCAGCACTGCTCCTATGAACTCTAAATGCTGTGTTTGCTCTAGATGGGATTTTTTGTAGTTTACTGTGATCCCTAGTGAGGAACAACTTTGAAGGACTTAATTCCTTGCTTGTAGCAATAGATGCCTGGAGGTTGTGGTAATGAGCCAGTTGTCTAAGTAGGGAAACACCCAGAATCCTTGCAGTTTGAAGTGAGCTGCAACCACTGCCATGTACTTCGTGAGCACCCTGGGCACTGTGGTGAGGCTGAAGGGCATGGCTCTGAACTCGAAATGACTGGCTCCCAGTTGGAAACAGAAATCTTCTGCAGCATTTGCCTATCTTTATGTCATAATACACATCCTGAAGATCTACTAAGCACATCCAATCATCTTTCTCTAAGAACGGGAGAATAAACTGAACTATGACCATCCAAAATTTAGTATTTTGAACTGACTTGTTCAAGGCACTGAGAGCCAAAATTGGTTTACAGTCCCCCATTTTCTTTGGCACTAAAAATAATCTTGAGTAAACTCTGGACACTATCTGGTTTGGTGGGACTGCTTAGATGGCTCTTTGGTCGAGCACTTTTGGAATTTCTAGTACTGCTGTATCCCTGTGATTGGGTCAAACATCTGGGATTCTATTGGGTTGGTTGGTGACGGGAGTAAGATAATCTCTGGTTATGATCCTCTGCACCCAATTGTCCGTTGTTAAGGTTAGCCAGGCAGGTAGGTGCAGGAAAAGTCATCCCCGGACTGCCTCCAGAGGATGGCAATCGGGCCTTTGTGCAGGAGCACCAATAGGAATTTTCAGGGAAAGAATTCCTGGAACCCTGATTTTGTGGGTCATCTCTGGCTCTAGTGTGGTATCTTCCATTATAACCTCCCCTCTGCTCTGGGAGGAGTCGTTGCCATGTAAGTCCTGGAAAGGCCCTTGGGACTATTTGAACCATAGTCATCTACTCCTCTGGTTCCTCGAGTAGGGCCATTGGGGAGTGGAAAAGCATACGCCCACGGCAAAGTGTCTTTCCATCTTTCTCACTTCTAGCAAGGGTCTTTAATTTTGCTTCAAAAAGGGATGTTCCGTCAAAAGGGGCATTGATGAAAGAAGACTTAAAGGGCTCTGCAAATTCACCCAAGTGCATCCAGGTGTGTTGTCACATAGGTATGCCGGAATCCGCTGCTTTGGTTGCCCCTTCAGTTGGGTGTGCAATGAGCCTCATGGACAAATTATACATTGAATCAAAGGTCGCCAGCTGGGAAGCTCCTTTAGCATAAACCCCATCAGCTACAGTTCCTGTCAAAGTATCCGATAGCTCCTTTATCAGATCTCTTTGAAGCCTGGTGAAATGTGCCATGAAATTCAAGGATCAAAGCGCGAAAGTTGATAAAGCATATACTTGCTTCCTGAATCTATCCATTGTCCTAGTCTCTTGTTAGGAGGATAGATAGTAGGACTTTCATTAGCAAGTTCCTTTTTGATGGCTGCCACAACCACCATGGCATCCATTGGCACCCCTTTTGCCCAATGTTGTTGATCCATGGGAGCTGACAAATGGTCTGATCTCTTGGGGACTGTCTCAATGGAGTCAGGAATCTTCCAGGCCTGCTGAGCAATCAGTTTAACAGATCAGCAGCAGGTGGAGAAATCCAGGCAGTTGATGGTCAGGCACAGAAAGCCTCTAGGTATACTGACTCATCTGAGGAAGGTTGTTAGGAAGTCCAGCCACCCCTCTGCTTAAGGATCTCTACAATCATCAAAGGAGATGTCTTCTGGGGGTGAACTTGTGAAACCTTTCCCATCATCAGTCAGTATCTTCTGTAAAAGACTCTTCAGGGGAGTCCAAGTGCTTCCGATTGCCCTTTCTCTTCCGGGGTACCTCCTCGTGGGACTTGCCAGGGAGGTATCTGAAAAAAGGACATAACCAACACAGTTGGATCCTGAGGTATCTGTGCCTGTTGTCCCAAGACAGAGGCTGGAGGTAGCTCTGGGTGAGGGGCAGGACCATGGGGTTGTTCCGATGAAAGAGGAATCAAATGTGAGCCCATAGTGGACAAGGCCCTCTCCATGGCCCGGAAAGCAGGTCCCCCCATAGAGGAATGGGAATCTAGTATCGAAACGGACTTCTTTGAAACTGTGGTCCCATCCCACACCAAGGTAACTGATATGAGAACCTGAAGCCAGAGTGGAACTCACTTGCACCAAAGCGCAAAGAAGCATGGACAGCTCCAATAAAATCTGCATTGAATCACACTGCCTGGAACCAACAATGAAACTCCTACCCTGAGAGGTCTCCAGTTCTGACAGAACTGAAGAGCACAGGGTAGTTATTGGAGTCAGAGACAGAGGTCTCACCTGCACCAATAATGTCAACACCAGGAATGTTGGAACCAGGAAAGCTGAAGGCTCAGATAGAGTCAGAGAAGGAACAAGAGTTGGTTGAGAAAGATCTAAGGCTCCAGAGCCAGAAGTGCTAGGAACCAAGGAAGTGGCTAATCCCCTCTCCACCAACCTCAAAACATTGGACTCCATGAGGCTGTTGGAGCAGACTGAGTAGATCGACGGGGACCGAGGTCTCTCCAAAAAGGGGCTTGGTGGTTGGTCCACAAAGGGATCAATCCTTGAGGAGTATCTAGTCCATGGTAAGTCTTTGAAAGAAAACTCCTTCAGCTCTAAGATTGGTGGAATGGAGGAGAGTAAAGTGGTCTGATCTGAGGAACAGGTGGGTGCCATTGTTGGTGCAGAAATTGACACCGGTGAAGACAGCTTCTTTCCCGATGGTGCTACAGAAACTGTAGAAGACTTCACCTTTTTAACCAATGGTTCCGAGGAAAGTGTAGGAACAGAGTGGCTTCTCTTTTTCGACCCCCTCATACCCAGACTAGGAGGAGGAAGGGGAACTTGTATCAGTTTTAGAGGTCACCGATATAGCCTCATCAAAGCTAGATTTTATCATGCCTTTGAGGATCAACTTATTCTTTTTCTCTACAAAGGCCCAGTGGCTAAACCCATGCAGTCTTCCTGAAGATGCACCGGGCCCAAGCAGTACACGCACAAGTCATGACCGTCAGAATATGGCAGTTTGCAGTCGCATTTCTGGCATCTCTTAAAGCTAAAAGTGTCTTTAGACTTTCCAGCCATATCGGTCAAAATACACACACAGAAAGGGAAAGGAGAAAAAAAAATTTTAAAGGGTGTACCAACAGTGGTATCAAAAACTTGCCTTAATGGTAAAGGAAAGGGAGGGTACCAGCAATGGTATGGAAGATTATGAAATCGGTAGAGGAAAGGAGGGAGGATACCAATGATGGTATACCAAGGAAAAAACACAGCAGTTAAGTAAAGAAGAGGAGCTGGGTAACTAAAAAAAAGAACTAAAGAAACAGATATAAGGAGGAAAATGTTAAATAACTTTCACACATTGAAGAAACTGCTAGCTTGAGAGCTAACAGGAGAGGAACAGGTCTGGCACTTGAAGCGGCAAATGAGATCTGAGGTAATCTTGAGAGAAGCATTATTGGTAGAGCTAAGGTCAAGAGTTTTTGGAAGGAGAGAGCTGGAATAATGTCAGTCAGTTCTGAGATATGGAACTGAACTCACAGTCAAGAATTAAGTAAAGATTGACATCAGCTTAAGCATTACCAATAGGTGCCATGCCAAGCTTCATCTCTGCAATTTTGTGGACAACTTTAAAGTATCCTTTGTCAATTCACTTTGTTTGGTTCCAAAGGTAAAAAGTTACTTAAAAGAGAACAAGATGGCAGGATGTCATTTATTCTAGGAGCCTGATCTGAGGCCCTTCAAACAATGTTTACCAAGAATAAGAAAAGTCCAAAGTCACTCTGGTTCAGGAAATCCCCTTTGACTCCTTTTCACAGAGTGTCAGCCACAGCAAAGGAATCTCATCTAGTAGACACCATCCAAGAGGCAGAGGAGGTCCACAAACTTCACTCTGGAGTCAGTTGGGCCAACTGTTGCTTCACCCAGAGGCATGAATAGTCAATTTACAGGCCAACTGAGTAAAGTGAATAATATCCAGTGGGTGTTATCCCTTCTATATCAATACCACTGCTCCACTCCCTGTCTCTTCCAGATGTTCCACACCATCAAAGAATGGCAGCAGAGGGAGAGATTTCCAATGACGTAACAATGAACCATCCAAAATATCCCTTCAGCCGAGAAGAGGTCTATAGTCTAGTTTAGATTCTTAGGTTTAAAGATAGCTAAGGACCTCAGGCCCATTTTAGGCCTAGGCAGCCCCAGTTCATGATGGTCACACAGCTGCAAGCCATTCTACCTTGCTTGTAGGAAAACAACTGGATGCACTCTATAGACCTTTCAAGATGCTTATTCTCCACATAAAAATTGCCAAAAAATTGAGAAGGCATCTTTGCTACTTTCTGAGAGCCAATCATTACCAGTTCCGTGACTCACCCTTCAGCCTCCCCAGGTGTTCATCAAATGCATAGCTACAGTCATTGCTCATTTGTGAGTCAGGGAATACATGTATTCCATATTTATAGGGGATCTGTACCGATCCTTGAATGACAATATCACTGAATCACTAATGGCTGGACATACTTACATGAAAGTGCTTTTCACCAAAGATGCACTTTTGCGTAAGTATGGCTGTTGCGGAGGTCGTACTATGGTGCGGATAAGGGAAAATTCCCTTTTCCCCCACTATAGTGCGTTCTTGGAGGGAGAATATTAAAGTGGGGGGTGGGGGAACAGCCCCCCACATGGGGGTGCAGGGGGGCTTGCCCCCCTGCAAAAACATTAATTTAGTGTTTTTTTTATTTTTGTTTAACACACTTTAGTGAAAGCACTTTTGCGAAAGTGTGTTCAGTGATAGTGGATTCGGACTGTTGAACTTTCGTTCAACATCCTAGATCCATTTATAGGACTGGACTCCCTTGATGTACAGCTTAGAGCCATTCTGTCAACCAGTGATTGCGTGCTTAAGTTGTGTCTCTCTGTAGACATCCTTCTTAAACACTGGTCTTCTCAGGAAGCAATCTGTATACCAGATCATGCATGGTCAGGTTACCAGAAGAAAGGCTTCTGTACTTAGTCTGATTGACAATGCTGACCTTATCTCAATGGTCTCTCAACTTGGCAAATGGTGGTAGCTTTCCTCCATGTACCTCAAGCAAATTACCCATCCAAGAGTTCTGCAATGGACCTTGTGTACAATGGTCTCACTTGTCAGATGCCATGAGTACCCCAAATCTTCTCAGTTTGCAGAGATCATCTAATGTGGTGGTTAGACTATCACACTATCCTAGCAGGGAGACCCTTTAACCTTGCCCTTTCTAGTGGCAGATTAACTATGGATGCCCACTGTCTGGGGTGGAGGATAGTTTTAGGTAAATGAAGGCAGTCTTCTGAGCAAAGGAGGCCCTTCTTCTGGGTGTGATCTTGACTCATTCAGACATGTTAGTGGTATGGTATAGCAACAAGCAGGTGGGAACCATGTCTTATCCTCCTGCAGAGAGAGGATATGAGATAGTAACATTGAGCTTTCAGGTAGCACCATGCATTCTGTGATGGATCCAACAACATTGCAGACATGCTTAGTACAGCTATCCTGATGCCTTATGAGTGGCCCCTGTCCCCTGTCCCCAGGAGTAGCACAACTAATTTTCCAGTACAAGGGCCAGAGTTGCTGTGATCCCATCCAACAAAAAGAGTTCAGCATCAGTTTTACTATCTCCTCCTCATTTTGGATGTTCACAGACAATTACATTTGGACTGAACAAGGACAACCAGAAATGATAAATTGTGCCCTCTAATATAGAGTTTAAGATGTCCAAATTAACACTTTCCAGATGGCTTTCAAACTGCAGTACTTTTCTGTACCAGTGAAACCAGAGACCCATTCCACTAGGTCTTTTGGACTTCTGCTGCCTTCTCCAGCAGTTCCTCTGTTGATGACATATGCAGCAGCGATTTGGTGCATGTTGCATACCTTCTTTAAATTTAAGTTGGGCATTATCTCCTCAGCCAGATATTCCTTTGGAGCTACCATCTTTAAGGACATACTATCACAATGTCACCCCAGGAAAGCAGTGAAGCCTAGGATTCTATCCCAGAAGTCAAAGCATATGGACATGATAATATATATTTTTCTTTGTCTTACTCTTCTAATAACCACTGTTATGTAGGTGCCCCCCCCACTTGACAGCATCACACTCCATTTTTGTGTCATTAATAAAATATTTTATATCCTCTCACTTATTATTAACTCAAGCCCTGTACATTCCACAGTGAGTATTAAGCATATTCTGTTACTATGCTTTGGTATCTTTGTTCTCCTTGAAACAAACTTTATAATGGTGAGATTACATACATAGACTGGGAGCATTACTCTAGCTCCAACACCCTAGCCCAAAGGTTCCTAGAATTTATAAACTCAAATGCTATGGAACAACTTGTTACCACTCCCACAAGAGGAGAAAACATACTGGACCTGATCATCACCATCATGGGGACACTATGCTCCAGACCAGAAGTGTATCCCTCACTGGTAAGATCAGACCATAAACTAATCTCACTGGATATTCACATCCCGGCCCCACCCCCTGCCCAGAAAACCACAGTGAAAAACTTCTCTAAAGCAAATTTCACACGCCTCAAAACTGAGGCGAAATCCTTCAAAGCCCCTGGGCCTGTGGAAAATACGGCCCAGACCGCAGAATCCTTTATAAACGCATTCTATGAACACCTTCAGGAATGCATGGATCATGCAATCCCAAATAAAACCAAGACCCAATCCTCCAAAGGCAAACGTCCTGTCTGGTGGACCCCAGCCATAAACAAACTATACAATAGAAGGAGGAAGCTACTACATGATAGAGCAAAATCCCAAAAAGGGAAGGCATCTCTGATCAGTATTAGCAAAAAACTATGGGCATTCATAAAATCGTCTAAGGCCAGCTTCGAGAGAAAAATTGCACAGGACACTAAGGATAATCACAAGGCTTTCTTTAGTTATGTTAGGAACCTGGGTGGGAATTCCCAGATATGCTCAGAATTAGTCCAAAATGACAAAAAATACACCGAGCCCACAGACACTGCCAACATCCTAGCTGACAGGTTCAGTGCAAACTTCTCCCCCCCTCCCCACCAAAAGGGCAAATATCTATCCCAACAGAGTGCTGCCCCCCTGACATCTCAGATGCTCAGGTAAGAGCCCTCTCCAAAGCAAAAACACAGCATCAATGGGACCAGATGGTGTCCCGGGCGTGGCCCTACATGAACTCCAAGAAGAGCTAAACCCAAACATAAAACTACTGTTCAATCTTAGCCTTACTACAGGATATGTACCCAAAGAGTAGCGTACAGCAACAGTGGTCCACAAAGGTGGTGCCTCAACGGATCCTGGAAACTATCGCCCCATAAGCCTGACTAGCTTGGTCTGCAAAGCTATGGAAAGGATCATCATGGACCTCATAAATAAAGATATTGGGGACCTACAGACACTGGATCCTACCCAGTTTGGCTTTGTTAAGGGCAGATCCTGCCTCTTAAACCTGGCCGATTTCTTTGAAACAGTCACCAAGGCCATTGACAAGGGGAAGGTGGTCCACACAGCCTACCTGGACCTCGCAAAAGCCTTTGATACAATACCCCACTCGGGCATTATAGATAAGCTCACCAGCTTAAATATAAACCCCTATGTCACTAGATGGGTTGCAAGGACAGAACCCACATGGTTAGAATTGCTGGAGCCATGTCAGACTCCAAACCAGTTACAAGTGGCATCCCACAAGGCTAAGTCCTGGGACCTCTCTTGTTCGGTATATATTTCTCGGCGGTACAGGCCAACACGGAAGGACTGTGGCTGACCAAGTTCGCAGATGACTGCAAACTGGGCGCCATAATTAACTTTTAGTTATGTACTCACCATAACTTCAGATGTTTGGGATCCATCTCGCCTACATTCTGACTGATGGGTTCGGAGCCGATCCTCGGCTCGACTCGCACGCTTATGCCAAAGAGTGAAGTCTCTTATTGGCTGAGCTTACTATATCCCAGGATGCACCACTACCAGTCCCCCAGATCTAGTTTGTCTGCATACATACACAGACACACACGCTGCTTATATAACATCGTCAGATGAAACAAGATAAAAAACAGTAGAACTCAAAACCGTTCAATCTCTTCTGATCTCCAAGGCAGGGGGAAGGAGGGTGGGTATTAGGAATGTAGGCGAGATGGATCCCAAACATCTGAAGTTATGGTGAGTACATAACTAAAAGATGTTATGTGATCCTATCTCGCCTACATTCTGACTGATGGGACAGCGTCCCTAGCACCTGAATCCTGGGTGACTCACTGGAAAACACTCCTAAGTACCGTGGAACCAAATGATGCTCGCCCTTTAGATGCCACATCCAATTTATAGTGGGAAATGAAAGTGTGCAGGTTGGACCAAGTAGCCGCAGCACAAATCTCAGAGATAGCGAGCTTGGAATGAAAAGCAATAGAAGTAGCCATAGCTCTGGTAGAGTGAGCTTTGATAGATGTTGTAAGTTGCTTATTTGAAGAGGAATAAGCCTGAGTTATGCAATCTCTAATCCATTTGGAAATAGTAGCTTTCGTGATGGTTTGACCCAATTTATTATCTGAAAAGGACACAAACAACTGGTCTGTTTTTCGAAATTGTTGAGTCCTGTCTAGATAGAAGCGCAATTGCCTGTGAACATCCAATTTATGGAAGGTGTATTCTGCTTCATTTGAGAATTTTGGAAAGAAAACTGGTAGCTCTAGAGATTGTTGGAGACAGAGATTAGAACAAACCTTTGGAACAAAGGATGGATTAGGCCTAAGTGATACTCTATCCTTGTGAAAAATCAAGTACGGTGGTTTGATAGATAGGGCTTGAAGCTCTGAAACTCTTCTTGCAGAGGTAATTGCAACTAAGAAGGCAGTTTTCCAAGACAGATATTTTAACTCACATGTAGCAGCCAGTTCGAAAGGGGAAGATGTTAAGGCAAAGTACCAAATCAAGATCCCACGGAAGAGGATGAAAAACTGGGGTCTTAACAGCACAGCACCTTTAATGAAAGTTTTGCATAATCTGCTACTCATCAACGGTGGATCCATGGATTCGTGAAATTTGGAGATAGCTGCTAGTTGGACTTTAATAGTAGAGACTGAAGATCCTTGAGAAAACAAGGATGTTAAAAATTTCAAGACCTCTGGTATCGGGGCAGTGATAGGGTCTAAGCCCCTGAGTTGAGCCCAGATAGCAAACCTCTTCCACTTACTGAGGTACAATTTCTTAGTGGTGGGTTTGTGGGCGAAGATAAAATGTGAATAACTTCCGGGTCTAAGTTGTGATTTCTGACTAAAGTCGGAAGTGGAGGAGCCAAGCTGTTAATTTCAAAGTGTGAAGGGACTGGTGTTGTCATCCCGACTGATGAATCAGCAGGTCCGGAGTTAGATCCAAAAACCAAGGACCGTCCAGAGCATGTTTCTTTAGGTAGGGAACCATACCTGACGAGGCCAGTCTTGAGCAATTAGTATCATTGTGGACCCCAATTGGGAAGCTTTCTGGATGACTTTGGGAGGAGTGGAACCGGAGGAAAGGCATAAACTAGTCCTGTTGGCCAAGGTTGGGCTAGAGCATCCGTAGCTGCCTCCCCCTGACGCGGAGTCAAGGAAAAGAACCTTTTGCACTTTGTGTTTTGTGGTGTTGCAAACAGGTCGCAGCACGGAGTCCCCATCTTCTGAAAACCTGAGCTGCTACTGTTTGTTCAGGGACCACTCGTGAGGAGAGAGAATTGTCCTGCTTAATCTGTCTGCCAAAATATTGGATTTCCTGGAATGTGGGTCGCTACCAAGAAGCGGTTGGTAGCTACAGCCCATTCCCACACCCTCATGGCCTCTCTGCAAAGGGGTAAGATCTGGTCCCTCCTTGTTTGTTTAGATACCAGACCACCGACATGTTGTCTGTGTGGATGGCGATAATGCCTGAGGGAGAAACTTGTGGAGAGCCTGTAGGGACAGAAGTACAGCCCTCATTTCCAATACATTGATATGGAGAAAGGTTTAGTCTGGAAGCCAAGAACCCTGAACTAACCTGCCCAGACAATGCCCCCCACCCTGTCTGGGAGGCATCCGTTGTCAGGGTGGCCACCGGAGGGATAACAAAAGGTCTTCCCTGATTCAGATTGGATGACTGAAGCCACCAGCGGAGGTCCCGTTTGCATTTCTGTAATCAGTATGAGATGATTGAGGGGGAGATTCTGAAAAGACCATTGTGTCGATAACAGCCACTGAAGAATCCTCATGTGCAATCTTGCCAGTGGAACTAGGAGAACCGTGGCAGACATCGAACCTAAAAGTTGCAGGACCATCCTGGCTGGGGCTTTGGATCTTGGAAGCAGGGCTTGGACTTGACCTTGTAAAGTTTGAATCCTTTCGGTAGGAAGGAAGACGCATCAATTTTGAGTCTATCTCTGCTCCTATGAATCTTATGCGCTGAGAGGGCAGCAAGACAGACTTTGACCAATTGAATGTAATTCCCAGGGAAGCACCCAGGGAGATGGTGGCTTTTAGGTTGTCTATTAGTAGATGCCTGGTGGTGGCAGTCAGGAGCCAGTCGTCCAGATAGGGAAACACTTGGAATCAGAGACTCCTCAGGTGAGCAGTCATTACTGCCAAACACTTGGTGAACACCCTGGGGGCTGTGGTGAGACCAAAGGGCAGTGCACAAAATTGGAAATGACTGTCTCCCAGGCTGAAGCGCAGATACCTCCTGGACGCCTGATGTATCGTATGTGATAATAGGCGTCCTTGAGATCTATGGAGCACATCCAAACATCCTTCTCCAACAATGGGAGAATGGATTGTAAAGTGACCATTCGGAATTTGGACTTCATGACGGACTGGTTTAGTTTGCTGAGATCCAATATTGGTCTCAGGTCCCCTGTCTTTTTTGGCACTAAAAAGAACCTGGAGTAATTTCCGGATCCGATCTGGTCTGTGAGGACCGGTTGGATGACTCCTTTTTCTAGCAGCTTTGAAGCTTCTGCGGCTGCAATTTCCCTTTGACTGGGTGGTGGGTCCGGGATTTTTTTGGACGGTGGGGGTGAGTGTGTGAAGGGAATGGTGTAACCTCCGGCAATAATCCGAAGCACCTATCTGTCCTGAGTGATAGACTCCCAGGATTTTAGGTGCTTGGCAAAATGGCACCCGACTGGCTCCGGAGCAGCACAGCCGGGCAATCCCTCATGAAGTGTGGGAGGCTGAAGAGCCACGAAAGAACTTGCGGTCTCCAGAATTGCGGGGCCCTCTGCCGCCTCTGGGACGGCGTCTCCCAGAAAAATTTCCCCGTCCTCTGCCTCTGGAAGGGGAATCTTCCTGCTGTTGAGGAAAAAACTTCCGTGATTTGCGGAACCACATCTTCCCTCCTCCTTTAGCCTTGGGATAAGGCCGAAAGGGAGTGGAATAACGTGCACCTACGGCAGATAAAGTTTTTCCCTCTTGCTCACAGCGGGTAAGAGTGTCTTTAACCTTAGGTCCAAACAAAGAGGCCCCATCAAAGGGAGCGTCGGCGAAGGGAGACTTGAAGGCCTCCGCGAAATGACACAAACGGAGCCAGGCTTGTCTCCATAGAGCTACGCCTGTGCCTGCCGCTCTGCCCGCCCCTTCGGCCGCATATGAAATGAGCCTCATGGACGATTTAGAAATCGAGGTAAGGATAGCCAACTGAGAGCTAACCGACTGGGCTAGCTGCTCAGGTAGGTTACCTGAAAGGGAATCTGACAGCTCCTTGACCAGATCCCTCTGTAGCCTGGTAAAATGTGCCAAATAATTCAGGGACCTTAGTGTAAAGGCCGCTGAAGTCAGGGTGCGCTTCCCGTACCGGTCCATGCTCCTAGACTCCTTATTAGGAGGATGGACGGACGTTGAAGCCTCTGCCACGTCCTGTTGTGTAGCAGATGCCACCACCATGGCATCTACAGCCACGCCTTTGTCAAGAACTCCTTCTCGGTGGGGCGGACAAAATTTGTTAGGGCGAGAAGGCACTGGTTCCACAGTATCTGGATGTTCCCACTCCGACAAACCAAGTCCAGGAGCTCATCGAAGGGCGGAGACACCCAGGAGGCAGAGGGCTGAGCCCCAAAGGCCTTGAGAAGCACTGACTCATCAGCAGAGGGGGGTTTGGATATCCAGCCGCCTCGTTGCTTAAGGATCTCTAAAATGTCTGCGAATGAGACATCATCCGAGGACGACTTTGGGGACCCCTCCGCATCATCAAGATCAGTGTCCGATGTAAGAGACTCGGGGAGTCCACGTGCTTCCTCTTGCACGATCTCTTCCTTGGGGGCTCCTCCGAAGACAACTCCGAAGAACCCTCAGGAGGAGGGGAACCCCAGTGGGGGTAACCTCAGGCCAGGGCTCCGCTGTCTAGGGACAGGGGAACTGCCAAAGACCCAGTCTCCACGCCCAGGGAAGGTGCCGGTAAAGCCGTAGAGATGGCAAGAAGACTTGGCCAAGGCACTCCTCATAGCTCTGAAAGCCGGACCCCAGAATCCTGGGAGTGTCCGTCCCGAGCCATGATAGCAGACGGAAGTCCTGCAGCCGAAGCACCAAGAGGGAGGCTCAGAACCGACAGCATTGGTCCCAAACGTCACCCCGGGTCCGGCCGAAGAAGTCCGGCGCCAAACTCGGACCCGAAGGCGGGTTGGAGTGAGGGTCGGAGCCGACCCTAGGATCTCCACCGGCTCCAACAGCACCTGCTCCGGGAGCCAAGTGGTCGGAGGAGGAATGGCAATGGAATGGGCTATTGGCTCGAAGCCAATTGGGTCGGAGCCGAAACAAATTTTTGAAAGACTGGGGACTGGAACAGTCTTTGGAGCACCCTGTCTATGTCCGAATCTGACATCCTCGATGACCTAGAGGAGACTGAGCGGGTTGAGTTGGCCTCTCCAACGGCCCCAAGGGACTAGGGGACCGGCTCGAGGCGACTTCGATAACTATCGGCGCCGAAGGAATGCACAAGCCAGTTTCCATCGGTGCCGAGGAGGACTTAGGCGCTGAGGAAGAAGTGTCTGAGCGGACAACCTTCATCGGCTCCGAGATCAGTGGAGCCGATGAAGGTGACCCGCTCTCGATGCCCCAGCCATCGGCTCCGAAGCCAGAGGAGTCGAGACTGGAGGCATCGAGGCAGACCGTTCGCCCCTCGGCTCAAGTCCTTGGAGCCGAAGGAGAAGCCTGTCTATGTCTTTTGGCGGTCGGGTCCGACGGACTGGTCGGAGCCGACGCCCTTTTTCTTTAGCAGGAGAAGGAGAGGATGCTAAAGCTTCTTCAAAAGAGGGTTTTATAATGCCTTTCTATATAAGCTTATTTTTCCTCTCTTGGAGGACCCTCGAGGAAAAAGCGTGACACACGCTGCAGGACTCCTGCAAATGTTTGGCGCCCAAACAATATACACAGAGAGAGTGGTCATCCGTGATAGACATTTTAAAACTACATTTAGTGCACTTTTTAAAGCCCGAAGGCCTAGGCGCCTGAGACATTATAAGTAGAATTGAGTAACTCTCTCACAGACAAAACTTTTTGAAAAAGACTGACACTACAAGGATTAACTTGCCGTTAAGAATGACAGCCAGCAATTAAATTAAGGCCAACTGAAGACATACAACAGTGAATATATCTAAGGGAATCCAAGAACCCCTAAAGGTTCAAAAGGTATTGACTGACAGGGAAGGCCCTACAGAACAAGGGGGCCTGTAGCCAGAACAAACACCGATCACACACAAATTTTTCACAAAAAATTTCCAAAACACACACAACAGCACAGAGTAGCCATTAAAACAGCTTTTTGTTAAAGAATTAGCAAATTTCTGACAGAAAAAGTTAGTGAAAAGACACTACTTTAGCTCAGCCAGCTCGAGACCACGTCTTTGCTAGTTAGCGGCAAACGAGATCTGGGGGACTGGTAGTGGTGCATCCTGGGATATAGTAAGCTCAGCCAATAAGAGACTTCGCTCTTTGGCATAAGCGTGCCGAGGGATCGGCTCCGAACCCATCAGTCAGAATGTAGGCGAGATAGGATCACATAACATCTCTCCAGCCGACACAAGCATCCTCCAAAAGGGCCTCATAGAAACAGACATCTAGTGCCAGAGCCATGGCCTCAAGCTAAACGCCAAAAAGTGTATAGTCATCCCCTTTGGCAAAAACATAGTGCCCACAAATTACCACATAGGTGGTAATCCATTAAGTACAGAAGAAGTCATTAGGGACCTGGGGGCCCAAGTTGATAGCAATCTCTCATTTGACAACCACGTGGCCAAAGTGGTTAGAAAAACATTTTATATAGCCCACCTAATCATGAAGGGATTCACATCTAGATCAGGGGAGGTCACCGTACCTCTTTACTCATCCCTCATCAGGCCCATAATTGAGTACAATGCCCCTTTTGGGATGTACCTTACCAGACACCTGCAGCAACTGGAAAGACCCCAAAAGTACCTCACCAAGAGGATCAAATGGCTCAAACAGATGCCATATGCTGCCCGGTTAAAGAAACTCCAGCTCTACTCAGTGGCATACCGCCTGCTCAGAGGCGATCTGTGCCTGACGTATAAAGCCATGTCCAACCCGGAATTAATGGACATGCTGCACTTCAGAAAATCCAAATCCCATTGAGCTACGTGCTCAAGAGGCTTGAACCTCAGCACTGAAATAAATAGGACATGCTGGAGGGACAGATTCATAACCCAGAGGCTCCCTTCACTCTGGAATAAAATCCCAGTCCAGGTTAGGCAGAGTCCCACATTGACTCTCTTCAAGAGGAATCTTGATGAGTGGATGGGAGATCGTAGGTTTACCCCGGCTATCACTTCTGTGTCACTGTTAGACAGAGGCACAGTATACTAACCTCAAAAAAAGGCATAGCAAAATTAATTTAAAATGGGTGGCGAAAGCCAAACACACTCTGGCTAGGCTTATAAATGCCCTAGGGCAGATAGCCTAGTATGAACCTATGAACCTATTACCCAGCCTCTTTTTGAGGTGCCAAGTATAGCAAAGTTGAGGGATTTTTTTTTTTAAGATCATTACAGAGATCTTTTTTTTCTTCACTAAGATCAGGTGTTCCTAACATTTTATACCAGTTCCTATCAAAAATGGCTTCAGAGCCATTCCTAAATCAGTGCTATCACTAAGGAGTAGCTCAACTCTCAGACTGATACTTTGCTTCTTTATTGTACCAGTAGAGTAGGTCAGCATGGTGGTTGCAACAGCACTAGGGGTTACACATCTCTTTTGGGGGGGGCAGATGCCAGAATGGTACCATGACAGTACATGCTACCATGGGTCTAACAAAGCTGTCAGAATTGTTTGACAGTTGGATAAATGCTGTAACACAGAATGGTGCCATTAAGGAGTAGCACTACTATACGAGAGATTTTTGACATTTTCCACTCACATTGCTCTAAGTCTGAATAGTGCCAGGAAATCAAATTTGATTAACACATACTTTCCCCCTTAATTATCAGTTGAGATGGCTACAAGACAAGTGTCCCCTCCCCCAAGCATTTTGACTTGAATAGGTTATGGTAGCAGAGCACTAGATACTACCCTAGGAAACTAAGGAGCAAAAAAAAAAGATCAGCCCTGCATTAGAGGCAACACATAAGCAAAGGTGCCAGCAAAATGTTTCTCTTTTTGTAGTAAAGCAAGCTATCAGGATGATACCATAAGCAAACCTGCTTCCACTAAGTAAGCCAGAGCTGCTAAGGCAGTTATCCTGATCATTGCCATTATTGTAAGTCAAAATAACAGCACATTTTAATACTGGCAGGAGTACAGCTGACACATTCTTAGCCCAGTCAATAAGGGCATTGTTCTAGAGTACGAAAGTGCTCCTCCTCACACTGTAATAAAAGAAAGTACAGTATGTAAATAAATTTACCACAATAAAAGATGATCAAATCATCACTGATGCAGTAGCCTAAGTTGTACAGATTATATCCTACTAAGGATAAAACAGCTGACCAGCTTGAAAAGTTTCAGGCCACCATCCCTATATGCCCAAATCAGTAGCTAAGCTGACTAAAAGTTAGGGTTGGTGGTGAAGCCCTTCACAGCTTTTGTGCTAATGCCCTGAGAGGTCAATGGTAGGAAAAGAAAAACATGCACATCCACACACGGGTTAAAAAAGGGGGGCTGCTGTTGCAGCAGTACTCATTTGAACATCTACAGCTTAAGTAAACTTACCATAACAACTGTACTGTGTTCATCACTATGATCCCTGGTCCAGCAGCCTGAGCTGTATGGGTAGACTACCATAGTTTAGAAGAACTTTGAGGAGGAAGAAGGGTCCAGGAACCCCTAGAAATAGTCCTTGCAAAGCCTGTCCTAGACCTGGAAAAGGAATCTAATTTATAGTGTTTGGTAAAATTATAAATCAGAGGACCAAGTTGCTTCTTCTAGAATCCAACCCTTTCCTAAAACTCTTAAATGAAGCAAATGCCCTAGTAAAGCGAGCCTTGACCCTGCCTAGAATAGTTTTGTTGTGGTGGTATAGCAAAAGGTAATAGCCTGATGCAACCATTTGGAAATAGCCTTTGACACTGCTGCCCCTTCACAAGAAATGATCGATCAGAAATTCCGAAAGATTTTGCCCGTCAAGATAGTATTCAAATCGTCTCTGGCAATTTAGGGTATGAAGTATCATTTTCTCTCATTTTAGTTTTCTGGGAAGAAAGGATGATAGATTAGTTTAAGGAAATCTCAGATACAGCTGTAGGCATAAATGAGGGATTCATTCTCAGAAACCTATCTTTGTGGAAAATGAAATAAGACTGTCCCACCATTTTTGTTTTCCCAAGTTGGATGGATGCATACTGATCAACAGCTTAATTTCAGCTTTTCCAGTGCAAAACAATAGACAAATAAGAGCCAATAATTCTGCCTCTTTTAGTGAAATTCAGTTACTGGCTAGTAAGTACACTGCCTTGATGCCAGCAAAGAAGAAACTTGGCCTGAAAGAAAATCAACTAGAAAAGGTAAAGAGAAAACACTGACTGGGAAGAATCCTGCAGAGAATCCTGCAGCTGTTCAGCAAAAAAACAGTCCATGTTCTGGTTTTGGTATGAGAGGATGGTTTATAATAATTTAGAGGAAAACTAAGCTAAATGTGCTCAGAGATTATTAAAATAAATCAAACACTGAAGGAGTATATAAACTCAAATAACAAAAGGCTGCAAAATGAAAGAAACTTTAAAGAGTTATTCAGATGAACTGGGAAAACTGAAAAATTTGAGGTAAAAATGAAGAAAAGGCTAGCTGAGTATGAGCCTGCTCAAGAACAGCTGTATCAAAAAAAACGGTAGTTACAGGACAGAGCACTCAGAGAAAACCTGAGACTTTCTGCTGTATTCAGACTACTTTTATAAAAGCAACAATAAGTAACTAGACATATTCTACAGCATTTGTTGATTGGCAGGGCACATCATATCAATGCTCCAAACCTGGCAAAGACCTGTATTAGTAAATATGCAATCATACCAGCAAAAAGAGATGATCCTAACAAAACTGTAGCAGAAGGGCAGAGTAATAAAAACTGGAGACAGTAGACTGTTTGAAAAAAAATGATTATTTGCTGTACACTAGACAGAAAGAAGAAAATGAAGAATTTTCAGTTATCAGGGAATATTGAGAGGCTGGCGTGAGATTCAGGCTGTTGTATCCAGCTGTCTTTATAGGAAAGAATTGATGCAGAGCACAGAAAGGGGAAATACAAATGTTTGCTTAACAAGGCATTAGCAGTCAAACAGAAGGGACAGTGTTTTTTTTTAATCTTCTGATGGTAAGGCTCATAGAGAAACTTTGCCAGTGAAACCTTTTCCAATGTTCCAAAGGAGAATGTTTTGAGATGCAGAAAAAAAATTACAGGAGTTGACTACAAGAATTGTGAATACTTTGTATTTGAACCAGAGTCTGGTGCTGGGAGATGGAGATTAACAGGAAGAAGATGCACATTGCAATTAGTGAATAAAGCAAATCGCATTTGTGAAATATGGCTGAGAAAGACTGGATTTTTGTTGGCTTTAACCATGTTGGGGGACTGACAGGCATATATCCCCTCTTGATATCATTACTGTTTGAAAAGAACACTAAAAGGAGAAAAGTAACTATAAAAAAAGGAAGTTGAGAAGAAAAAAAAAATAACGAAGGCGAGATGGGACAACATAACAAAGAAGTTATGTATCTACCATAACATTCCATGTTTGTTGTCCTTCATCTCGCCTTCCTTCTTGCTGGTTGGCTTTGGAGCCACTTCTTGGCTCTGACTCAGCCAATATACAACAGCTCAAGAGCTTTTTACTGGCTCAAGGCTATTCCTTATTCCAACATGCCTAGCGGCAGCTACCCAGATCTCATTTGTAATAGCCCACACTAGACATATGTAGTAAGAAAAACTATTTTTTAACTAAGCTCTTACACCAAGGTAGGAAGGAAAGAAGAAAAGACAAAGTATGGTTAACCATCCTGATATGTCAGCAGGAAACTCAGACAGTGTAACCAGTGAAGAACTCCTCTCGAACCTCCAGGAAGGGGGGGACGCAAGAAGGAAGGCGAGATGAAGGACAAACATGGAACATTATGATAGGTACATAACTTTGTTATGTTGTCCCATCTCGCCTTCACATTTGCTAGTTGGGACCGTGTCCCCAGCACCTGGTTCTCGGGTGGCTCACTGAAACAAATTCTTCAGGACCGTGGAACCAAAGGATGCCCTATTCTTGGAGACCACATCCACTTTGTAATGAGAGATAAAGGTATGAGGATTTGCCCATGCTGCCGCTGCGCAGATTGAATCTAAAGGCAATTTAGCTTGGAAGGCAACAGAGGAGGCTAAGGCCCTGGTTGAATGTCCTCTGGGTCTTCCTGGAAGTGCCTATTTGCGCAAACCATAAGAATACGTGATTGTGTCTGACAGCCATTTTGATAAAGTCACTTTAGTAACTGGATAACCTTGCTTATTGTCAGCAAAGAATATGAACAATTGGTGCGATTTTCTGAGGTCTTTGGTCCTATGTAAATAAAAATGTAATTGTCTATGAATATTGTTGCCATAATTGGGGAAGAACACAGGAAGCTCAATGGACTGATTTAAGTTATACTCAGAAGAAACCTTTGGCAAGAAAGAAGGACTGGTCCTTACAGAGACTCTTTCTTTGTGAAAAATAAGATACGGTGGGCGAACAGACAAAGCATGTAATTCAGAATCCCATCTAGCTGAGGTTATAGCAACAAAGAAGAGGGTTTTCCAGGATAAAATCTTCAAGGGGCAAGATTCTGCTGCTTCAAAAGGGGGCAGAATCATTGAAGGTAAAACCAAGTTTAGGTCCTGGGGGGGGGGTCTCTTATGCTCTGCACAACTGATGGGACATAATGTTTGACCCCAAGTCTCCTACATGAAAATTGGAGATGGCAGCCAGTTGGACCCTAATAGTAGCTGCAGCTGCCCCTCTTTCAAAGGTTTCAGCCAGAAAGTCAAGAATCTTGTGAACAGGAGCCATAAAAGGATCAATGTTATTATTTTTGGTGCAGTAAGAGAACCTTTTCCATTTGCTAGTGTAAATCCTCCTAGTAGTAGGCTTGTGGGAGGACACTAGTATGTGTTGTATAGCAGGGGAAAAGTTTGGGAGTCTGGCTAAGACTGGAAGTGGAGTAACCAAGCAGCCAGCTTGAGAGTTTGAAGGGATGGGTGAAGCCCGCCTAACTGATGCATCAGGAGGTCCAGTAAGCAGGGCTCCAGTTGAAGGTGATGGCGAAGAAATGGAAACCATATCTGCACCTGTCACCCCTTGGCTTTCGAATACTGGCCAAGGCTCTTGCTGCCCCCATAGTGTCTTTTTTAGGCAAGGCTCAAAATTCAAACCCTCCTCCGTAAACACAGCACAAGTAAAAAACTGAGGGCTATGCTACTCAATGCCAGGAGTTTAAATCTCAAAATGCATGCGCTCGAAGCGCTCCTAAGTATGGAGAATGTCGACATCTGTGCAGTAACTGAAACCTGGTTCAAGGCTCCTCCAGACAGCACTCCAGCACTACTGGGCTACAACTCATACCACACATTTCGGCCACAGAACATGGACCGAAACATGAAAGGAGGGGGTGTATCCATATTCATCAAGGATACCCACACTTCCAGGTTAGTGGCACAGCATGATACCTCTGAAATCATCCATGTGCAACTAACATCGGGCAAATCTGCAATGCAAATTGTGGCCTGCTACAGATCACCCTCCATGACCCAGGACCACCACTCCACCTTTCTGGAGAAACTGGAAAACATGAAGGTCCTACCGAACACCCTGATCTTGGGAAATTTCAATTACCCTACCATTAACTGGGAAAATTACTTGAGTACAAACTCCCAGGCTCAGCGCTTCCTGGAATTTATCAACTCAAATGCCCTGGTTCAGCTGGTAAACTCCCATACCAGAGGCTACAACATATTGGACCTGGTCATCACCAACATGGGTGACAGGTGCTCCATACCGGAGGTCAACCCGTCACTGGTTAGATCAGACCATAAACTAATCACCCTGGATGTCCACACCCCACCACCACCCCCAACCAAGGAAATCACAGTGAAAAACTTTTCTAAAGCAAACTTCACCTTACTTAAGTCAGAGGTGGTAAGTTTCACAGCCCCCACGCTAAAGGATAACACTGCCCAAGATGCAGAATCCTTTACAATTGCACTCTATGAGCACCTACAAGGATGCATGGATCGTGCCATCCCTAGCAAAACCAAGACTCACTCCCCTAAGAGAAGGAAACCAGTCTGGTGGACCCCTGCCATAAACAGGTTATATAACAAAAGGAGGAAACTAGTTGAGAAAAAAAGCAAATCCCAAGAAGGAAAGACATCCCTGATCAGTATCAGTAAGAAACTAAGGTCCCTCAAAAAATCATCCAAGGCTAACTTCGAAAGAAAAATAGCTAAGGACTCGAAAGATAACCACAAAACCTTCTTTAGCTATGTCAAAAATCTAAGTGGCAAGTCACAGATATGCTCTGAGATAGTGCAAAATAGCACAACATATACTGATCCTACTGATATTGCCAACATACTGGCAGATAGATTCAGTGCAAACTTCACCTCCCTCTCTCCTTCAAAAGGGCCCACAACAATACCGGAAAAGTGTAGTGTCCCGGAAATCACAGAAGCACAGGTGAAAACAGCACTTTCAAAAGCCAAAAACACAGCATCAATGGGGCCAGATGGTGTCCCGGGCTGCGTCTTGCATGAACTACAGAACAAACTAACCCCCCCACCTAAACATGCTGTTCAACCTCAGCCTCTCCACAGGCTACGTGCCCATAGAATGGCACACAGCAATGGTTATTCCACTCCACAACGGAGGAGCCACAACTGACCCTGGTAACTATCACCCCATAAGCCTGACTAGCCTGGTCTGCAAGGCTATGGAGCACATCATCATGGAACTCATTAATAAAGACATTGGAAACCTCCAAACACTTGACCCAACCCAGTTCGGCTTTGTTAAGGGCAGATCATGCCTACTAAACCTGGTTGACTTCTTCGAGACAGTTACCAAGGCCATAGACGAGGGAAAGGTGGTTCACACAACCTACCTTGATCTCGCCAAGGCGTTCAACACCATTCCTCACTCAGGTATTATACAAAAACTCACCAGCCTGAACATAAACCCCTACATCACAAGATGGGTTGCCAACTGGCTTACAGACAGAACTCACACGGTAAGAATAGCGGGCTCCAGGTCTGACTCTAAACCAGTCAAAAGTGGTGTCTCGCAAGGCTCAGTTCTGGGACCCCTACTGTTCGGCATATATTTCTCAGAAGTATGGCAAACACAGGAGGACTATGGCTAACCAAGTTCACCGATGACTGCAAACTGGGAGCCATAATTGACTCTCTGGCTGACACGGACATCCTCCAAAAAGGCCTTACTGAGACAGACACCTGGTGTTCAAAGTCATTGCCTCAAGCTAAATGCCAAAAAATGCATAGTTATCCCATTTGGGAAAAACAAAATACTCCCGAATTACCACATAGGCGGCAGCCCCCTTAATACAGAAGAGGTAATAAGAGATCTGGGGACCCAGGTAGACAGTAATCTCTCCTTTGACAATCATATTGCCAAAGTAGTTAGGAAATACTTCTATGTGGCCCATCTAGAAATAAAGAGGTTATAGTGCCCCTCTACTCATCACTAATCAGACCCATCATAGAGTACAGAGTACAATGCCCCATTTGGGATGTACCTCACAAGAAACTTCCAACAGCTTGAAAGACCACAAAAGCACCTCACCAAGAGGATTACTGGCCTCGAACATATGTCCTATGCAGCCCGACTGAAATAACTCTGGCTGTACTCAGTGGCATATCGCTTACTCAGAGGTGATCTCTGCCTGACTTACAAAGCCATGTCCAACACAGAATTGATGGACATGCTCCACCTAAAGAAATCCAAGGCACTGCCAGCCACGCGGTCTATTGAGCTAAACCTCGCCACAACAATAAATAGAACATGCTGGAGGGATAGATTCCTGTCACAGAGACTCCCCATGCTTTGGAACAAAATTCCTAACTACATTAGGCAGAGCCCCTCACTAACACTCTTCAAGAGAAGCCTTGACGAGTGGATGGGTAACAGAAAGTACACCCCTGGGATCACTTCATTGGCTCTGCTTGACAGAGGCTCAGTTAATTAATCAATGGGGAGGCGAAAGCCGACACACTCTGGCTAGGCTTATAAATGCACTCGGGCAGATAGCCAAGTACCTACCTATGAACCTATGAGGCCAGTAAAGAGCAATGAGGATGAGTTTGCAACCCATTGATTTTGCTTTCTGAAGTGCCTTTGGAATGAGAGGGAAGGGTGGAAAGGCATACAATAGTCCTGGAGGCCAATCGTGAATAAGTGCATCCCTGGGTGACTGTCCCAGAGGGGGAACTAGGGTGAAGTAGCTGCTGCATTTGTTGTTTAGGGGAGTGGCAAAAAGATTGCAGCATCGCTGGCCCCATTTGCGTAAAATCAAGTCCACAGCTTCTCGCTTCAGGAACCACTCATGAGGCATGAGGATAGCCCTGCTGAGCCTGTCCGCTTTCATGTTGGATTTTCCAGGATTGTGTGTTGTAATCAGAAAATGTTGGGAAGACATTGCCCACTGCCATACTTGAAGTGCCTTCCGACACAAGGGGTAGGAACTGGTTCTGCCCTGCTTGTTGATGTACCATACCACTGACATATTGTCTGTCTGGATTGCAATGGTCCCTGGAGGTAGAGAGTCTTGAAGTGCTTGTAGCATCAGAAGCATCGCTCTCATCTCTAGAACATTGATGTGCAAATGGTACTCGTGAGGTTGCCACATTCCTTGGACAGTCCATACCAGATAATGCCCCCAACCCTATCTGGGAAGCGTCAGTGGTCACTGTCGCCTAAAATTTTCCTAGAAAGGAAATGTTCTAGGGAAAAATGTTTTCCCTAGAAAGGGTCTGCCCAGAGTCACCAGATAGTTGGTCCTTTTTGCAAGATTCTGTGATCAAGATCCTGTGTGACATTGGCAATCCCTAGAAAGACCACTGAGTGAAATGAAGCCACTGTAGAACCCGCATGTGGAAGCGTGCTAAAGGAACTAACATAACAGCTGCAGCCATTGAACCCAGTACTTGTAAGACTTGTCTTACCTGAACTCTCGTCTTGTTTATGAGAAAAGAAACTTGTTGACGAATGGTTAACACCCTGTCTAGAGGCAGTTTTGCTATCATGCGTCTTGTATCTAAGTCTGTCCCTATAAAGGTAATAGACTGACAAGGCAACAAGGCAGATTTTTCATAGTTTATTGCGATGCCTAACTGGGAACAAGTTTGGATTGTATAGTCCTGTGCCTTGTCTGGTTGATGCTCGGTGGTAGCAGTGAGGAGCCAGTCATGTAGATAGGGAAACACCTGGAAACCTAGACACCTCAGGTGAGCCATGACCACTGCCATGCACTTAGTAAACATCCTGGGGGCTATGGTGAGACCAAAGGGCAGGGCCCTGAACTGATAATGACTGGCTCCCAGCCAGAAGCGTAGGAATTTCCCGGATTGTCTGTCCATTTATATATGGTAGTACACATCCTGGAGATCTATGGAGCACATCCAATTATCCTGAAGGAAGAATGGACTGCAGTGTCACCATCCAGAACTTTGTCTTTTTTAATGATTGGTTTAGCTTGCTGAGATCCAAGACTGGTCTCCAGTCCCCTGTCTTTTTTTGGAACTAAAAAGAATCTTGAGTAAGTTCTGGATCCAATTTGGTCTGCGGGGACTTCCTGGATAGCTCTTTTTCCTAGCAATCTTTGAGCCTCTAGGATTGCATGATCCTGAAGACTGGGTGGAATGTCTGGGATAGAACGTTTGTCTTTTGAGGGGGACTGAGAAAAGGGAATTTTGTAACCCCTGGATATTATCAACAGTACCCATGTTTCTCTCATGATAGATTGCCAGGCTGCTGGGTACAGTGATAGTCTGCTGACTGCCTCTAGAGGTGGACAGACGGGCCTCCCTTTAGACTGCTGGAAGGGCCTAGCAGAGAAAGTATCTCTATCGCCCTGCTGTTGTGGACCCCCTCTGCCATGAGGGTGGCATCTTCCATTGTTGTTTCCTCCTCTGCCCCTGGGGGAAAAGTAACCACGTGTGTCAGGTGAAGATCCCTGGGACTTTTGGAACCACATTTTTCCAATCTTTTGACCCTTAGGATAGGGTCTAGATGGAGTGGGAAAATGGACCCCTATGGCAGAGAGAGTCTTGCCTTCCTGTTCACACCTGGTGAGAGTCTTTTACCTGAGGCCCAAATAAGGACAAGCCATGAAAGGGGTTTTTGGTAAATGAAGACTTAAAGGGTTCCGCAAATTGACAAAGGCGCATCCAGGAGTGTCTGCGTAAAGCTACTACAGTACCTGCTGCCCTACTCCATCTGCCGCATAAGAAATGAGCCTCATGGAGGAGTTTACCACGGAGGTCAAGGTCGCAAGCTGGGAAGCTGCCCTGATTATGACTCCCTCAGCTGTAGGATCTAGCAGGGTATCTCCTAGCTCCTTCAGGAGATCCCTCTGAAGTCGAGTGAAATGTGACAAATAATTCAGTGATCTGAGAGTAAAAGTTGCTGAAAAAAACATACGCTTCCCACACCTGTCCAACGTATGAGACTCTCTGTTCGGCGGATGGACAGATGAACTTTCCGCAAGTTCCTTCTTGGTGGCTGCTGCCACCACCATGGCAACAGGGGCTCCCTTGGAGAGAAAAGGCATCTTCTGGACCTGTAATAAATTTGTTAGGTCTCCTCGGAATAGGTTCCATGGTCTCTGGAGCGCTCCATACCTTTTGACTCACTACAGACAAAAGTGGGTCAAAAAGGAGGAGACACCCAAGGAGGTGGAGGTTCTGGAACCAAATGCATCCAGGTATAGGACTCATCCTCCGAAGGGGCTAGGGACCTCCAGCCACCCCTCTAAGGATTTTCAGGATGTCTGAAAATGAGACATCCACAGTGGGGGACCATGGGGACCCTTGGATGTCTGAAAAGGAGATCTCCTCAGAGGGGGACCATGAAGACCCTTCGGACTCATCCAAGTCTGCATCCAAAGTGATGACTCAGGGGAGTCTAGATGCTTCCTCTTACACTTCTTCTTCTGAGGGACCTCCTCCGAATGCTCGGGGGAGGTTGTGGAAGAAGTGGGGTCACCCAGTGGAGCATCCTGGGGCACAGGTTCCCTACGCTTGGCAGGAGGAGTGACACAGGCAGGCACATGCATCCATGGAGAAGGAGCCAATGGAGCCAAGGGTGGAGCAGTCTCAGGAGACAGCATGCTCCTCTCATCACCTCAAAGGCACTACGGTCCCGAGTTGAAGGAGCCTCTGGTTCTGAACAGCCCAGAGATCTCTGAACCAGGAGCGAAGGCTCCAAGGTTGATGTAGGAGCCAAGCTCACCTGCGCCAAAGCTCTGAGAGGGAAAGCGGGGTCGGACAAGGGTCCAATGCCACTTCCCCCCTTGGAGATGGCGAGAGAGCTTCAGCACCCAGCCCCCTTGACAGACTGAGACATTGAAGAGATTAGAGTGGTCGTCGGAACTGATAAGGGAGAAGAAACCGAAGCAGACAGTTCCACCACCACCATGACCTCCATGCACTTTGGCTTCATTCATGCTCAAGAGAGTCGGAGGAGGAATCTATGGAGGAGCTGGGAGGGCCGAAGGAGCCAAATCCTTATGAGCTGGGCTCGAGAGTAATTTAGTAAGTGCCTGTGACTTGAAGAGCCTGTTGACCACTCTCTCCACATTGTGATCCGAAGGTCTGGGGGACCGAGAGGAGTGTGAAGAGGACCAGTGACTGCCCGGCTACAGGTTGCAGCAGGGGAGATTGTGGAGTGGAGCGTACCGGCTCCAAAGAGGGAGACCTTGATCTTTTATGGATACGGACCAGCTCCGAGAAAACAGATGGAGCCGCCAGAGACTTAGCTTTGTTGGAGCCAGTGCTGGGGTCTGACAGAGCTGAAGGCTTCTCAGTAATTTTTTTCTGTTCAGAGCTCGAAACCAATGGCTTGGAGTATTTCTCTGACACTTTGGCTGGCTGAAGATCCTGAGATGAGGCATCTTGAGGGTTCTTCAGGAGGCCATGTAAAATAAGCTTATTTTTTCTTTCCTGCAGGACTCTGGAACTGAAAGCATGACAGATTTGGAGTCCTGCAGCTGAACAGCCCTTAAACAATAAACGCAACTTGTGTGCCCATCTATAAGAGACATCTTTTGGCAACACAAGTCGCATTTTTTAAACCCAGAGGGTTTAGAATCTTTAGACATAACGAGCACTAATCAGGAAAAAGTTTCCACAGAGAAAAACAGAGAACTAGCCTACAAGTAGAAGCAAACAGGCTGATAACCACAAAGGAAAAAAACTTAAAATTCTTTTCTTTTTTTTGAAAGAATAAGAAGGAAAGGGGAGAGCCTCTAACTTAAATGGCAACTTCCCCGATGGGAGAGCCTCTAACTTAAACGGCAATCCCAGAGGGGTGAGGAAAGGGAAGAACCCTCTAACTTAAATGGGCTCTAAGGGGAAAGCAGGCCTGAAAGAAAAAACGACAGCAAAAACACCACAAAGAGCAGAGAAAGGGGTCGTTAGACTAGCAAAGAAAGACACACACACTAACGAGTCAATATAACCAGTAAATATTTCCAAAAATTAGCAAGTAACTAGAAAAAACAAAGTACTTAGCCTGAGCCAGTATGGAACAATCTCAACACTGCAAGCGGTAAATGAGATCTGGGTAGCTGTAGCTAGGCATGTTGGGATAAGGAGTAGCCTCGAGCCAGTAAAAAGCTCTCAAGCTATTGTATATCAGCAGAGTCGGAGCCGACGATCGGCTCTGAACTCAAGCAGCAAGAACGAAGGCAAGATGGGACAACATAACATCAATTTTTAACATTTTTTGCATAAAACCTGATATAAATTGCATGTTATATAGTAAAGCATGTTCAGTGACTGTTGTATGCGGTAAAGACAACCGCATACTATTTTCTTTTTAGTTTTACGCAATGTAGGCATTATAATGTAAAAAGAGAAGAAAGGCTGGACTAAGGCATTTTTAAGTCAACAAGTTGTAATCTTGGACTGTATGGGGTAGGGGATAGGGGTGTAAAGATAAACTGGTTATAATATATGTAGAACTGAAATGTTTTCTTTTACTTTTGCATAGGTGAATGCCTGGAATAGTGGCTCTAGCTTAATCTGACAAGTTTTTTGTGACTGCAAGTGGGCTTTAAAAACTGAGTGACCACAGTGTAATTAACAGATTTAAACAAATCAACTTTTAGTGCCAGTTAAGCAGATGGCAGCTCTACATTTTATGTTTCCAGGAAACCAAGCTGGTAAAGTTGAAGGCAATAAATCGAGATGACTGGACACTGTTTACGGAGAAGTACAGGCAAGCACAGAAGTGCTGTGGCTAAGTTTGTGGACGACTGCAAACTGTGTGCTATAATAGAGTTTCTGGCCGACATGGAGATCCTCCAGAAGGGCCTAAATGAGACTGATGCATGGTGTCAAAGCCATGGTCTCAAGCTAAATGCAAAAAAATGCGTAGTAATCCCCTTTGGAGAAAACAGAGTACCCGCAAACTACAACATAGGAGGTAATCCCCTGAAATCTGAAGAAGAAATAAGGGATCTAGGGACCCAAGTAGATAGTCAGCTTTCCTTTGATAACCATGTTGCCAAAGTGGTTAGAAAATCCTTCTATGTGACCCATCTGATCACGAAAGGGTTCACATCAAGATCTAAAGATGTAATGGTGCCTCTCTACTCTTCCCTCATCAGACCCATTATTGAGTACAATGCACCAATTGGAATGTACATGACTAGACATCTCCAGCAGCTGGAGAGACCACAGAGGTACCTAACCAAGAGGATTACTGGCCTCAAACAGTTGCCTTATGCAGCACGATTGAAAAAGCTAAAACTGTTCTCTGTTGCATACCGCTTTCTCAGAGGCGATCTCTGTCTAACGTACAGAGCCATGTCCAACCCAGAATTGTTGAACATGCTCCATCTTAGCCAAACCAAGTTACATGCTCTAGGGATATAAACCTCAACACAACAATGAATAGAACATGCTGGAGGGATAGATTTCCTTCGCAGAGACTCCCCTTACTATGTAACAGGTTCCCGATCTACATAAGACAGAGCCCCTCATTATCACTCTTCAAAAGGAACCTTGATGAGTGGATGGGTAACAGAAAGTTCACACCTGGGATCACACCAACAGCACTACTAGATAGGGGCCAAGGGTACTAGCTGCTAGTACAAGGGTCTAGGGAACTACTAAAGGGGCGGTGAATACTGCACAATGTGGCTGGGCTAATATATGCCTTCGGGCAGATAGCCCAGTACCAACCTATGAATCTATAAGTTATGTACTCAGCATAATCTTCCCTTTGTTGACTGTCTTCATTTATCCTTGACAGATGGGTTTGGTTCTGATACACACAGAGCTATCTGAGGAGGAGCAGCTGATCTGTGATATATAGCAATAAGTAGCCTGTTTTCTTGCTTATTTGTAGTAGTTATTGCTTATTCTAGATATGTATAGCAATTTTATTGTATACTGCATACTTGTACTGTAATTCATAGCTATTGGCTCACTTGATAAACATTTCTGTAGTGATCTCCCACCTTCCCTATTGGCATCTTGTCTTTATACCTGCTGGCCTTGCAGTTGCCCACCCCTACTCTAAATTTGATCTTGGACACTCCTCCCAGTCTAGTGTCATTAGCTCATTCTACCTAATACAAAGAGGACATCTGAGAAGACCAAACCACTTAGTTTCTTTCCTTCTGTTCCTCCTTTCTCCCTTTCCTAACCAAAAAAAAAATTAATATCCTTGTGTTCTGACTGTGCTTCTCAAACATTTTGGAAATATAGAGTATACCTTAGTGCATTAATTAAAACTGTATTTGCCTTAATATTGCTACAACTCAAGTGCTCTAGGTTGCACTGCATCTGAATTGTTTTAGTTGCTTTTCTATATATGTAGACTAGCTACTTATTCTACTGTATTACTGCCTCTTAAATCGTTTTTCAGTTGTGCACTTTCCTTGCTTCATTAAAAAAGTTTTAAATTGCTAATTTTGTAGAGTTCTAATTGTATTTACTGTTTAGGGCTACACACTCAAGTGCATTAGCCTTTTCTGTGTTGATTTAGTGTATTACTGCACTGTTTAGCCTGTTTTAACAAAAAAAAAATTCTATCTTGTTTGCTTGTTTCCTGCCTTTCCTAGATAGTATAGTCCAGATCCCAGGCCTTGCTGCTTTCAGGACTTTATTTTCTGTGTTCAGAGCTATCCAGACCTTGTTATGGTAGAGGGAAGTCTTACTGCTTACCAGTGGGAGTGGTGAGCATTGCACTGCCTGTCTAACACTAGAGGAGTGGTTTCCAGCTCTGAAATTGTAATTTTTGCCATTTTGGGCTGATTTCTATAATTTTAGCCATTTTTGGCCGATTTCTATCCCTTTCAACTTTCTGGCTGAAAAACGCACGTGTTTGCACATTTTTCGCATCATGCAGCACCGCGGGGCTACGGTTAAACTATTCCAGGTGCCAGAAAGTCTGCTCTTCAAATTTTCCCTTAGATCTAGCTGGTTTCTCAATAGTAGCACTAAAATCTGAACATCTGTGACTATCACTTGCTCTAGAACCTGCTGGAAAGCACTAGGAAGCCTTAAACTGATAAAAGCACTCAACTCTCCTCATTAATAAGGAGAAATTAATTGTAGGCACTAAACAGCCTAAAATTGCAAAGTACCTTGCAAAGATAAGGGGAAACGGCTCTTGTACTTTACAAAAAAGCACCTAAACAGGCATGAACAAGGGTCAGCTTCCGGTGATTTCTCCTGTCCACCTGGTGAGTCTGGGCATACTGGGGCAATGCAGCAACTGCCTCATGTACACAGACAACCCTCTCCTCCTACCACCTAACACTACAACCTGCGAGAGATGCACATACATAGCCAAACTGGAAGCAAAGATCTCTCCAGCCAAGACTGTGCTAGACAGTCAAGAGGAGAAGGTTAACACCTGCACTACACCTCAAGCAACACACACCCCTTCAAAACCCACACCATCAGCACCCACACATAGCAACACTAAACCCACATATGTGGAGGCCCTTAACATTAACCTGCTCAAGCAACAAGGACCTCTGAAGCAGAAACACAAACAAACACCAGACACAACCAAAGTGACACATAGCTCACAACACCAGTGTGCCACCCAACAACAGCCCCCAAGACAAGACAATGTACCAAACACTTTAGTCATAGGTGACTCTATAGTCAGGCACACTGATGTCCCACTCACCAGGCTAAACAAGAAGAAAATTACAGTCAGATGCCTGTCGGGTGCCAGGATCTGCCACATAACGCATGCACTCAAGTCACTCCACAACAGGTACAAATACAACTCTGTCATTGTCCATGTTGGAGTGAATGACTTGAGATGTACCTCCCTGGACTACATGAAAAGAGACATGGAAGAGCTCTCAGACCATGTGGCCCAGGCAGGTATAACCCTAGCCCCGAGTAGCATCCTGCCTTCACCCAGAATTATACCACAGTATAAGGACAAAATAATTGACTTCAACAATTGGCTAAGCTTCTGGTGTTATTCAAAGGGGATCCAGTATCTGTCTGCCTGGGATGACATGATTAACAAACCACAATGCTTTGCCAGAGATGGTCGGCACCTGTCACCCCTGGGATTCAGGTCACTGGCTAAAGCTCTTACCATCCCATAGTGCCTTTTTTAGGCAAGGTTAAAAAGACAAAACCACCACCATAACAGATACAAGCATACAAAACCTGAAGGTAATGCTACTCAATGCTAGAAGTCTAAAACTCAAAATGCACTCTCTCGAGGCACTCCTAAAAATGGAGAACATCGATATCTATGCAGTAACTGAGACCTGATTCAAGGCTACAGAGAGTACCCCTGCAATACCAGGCTACAACTCTTACCACACTTCTTGGCCACCAAACTAAGACCTAAACACTAAAGGTGGAGTGTCCATATTCACACCTCCAGGGTAGTTGCCCAACACAATGCATCTGAAATTCTCCAGGCGCAACTAACACTAGGTAAGACTGCAATCCAAATTGTAGCTTGCTACAGATCCCCACCATGCCCCAAGATTCTCACTACATCTTTCTACCTTGGATCCCGGGAACTACGGTCCCATCAGTCTGACTAGCCTGATCTGCAAGGGCATGGAACTTATAAACAAAGACACTGGTAACCTTCAAACACTGGACCCCACCCAGTTTGGGTTTGTGAAGGGCCGATCTTATCTCTTGAACCTGACTGACATCTTCGAATCAGTCTCCAGAGCTGTGGATGAGGATAAGCCTATCTGGACCTCGCCAAGGCCTTTGACACCATCCCCCACTCTGGTATCACAGATAAACTTACTAAGCTGGGCATAAATCCCTACATCACTCGATGGGTTGCCAACTGGCTTACTGACAGAACCCAGACTGTAAAAGTAACAGACTCCAAAGCCAGCTCCAGACAAGTGGAGTACCTCAGGGTTCAGTCCTGGAACCGCTCTTGTTTGGCATCTACTTCTCTGAAGTACAGGCCAACACTAAGGGACTCAGGATAACAAACATTTGCAGATGACTGCAAATTAGGAGCTATTACTGAATCCCCAAATGATGTGGATATTCTATAAAAAGGCCGTACAGAAACAGATGCTTGGTGCCAGAGCCATGGGCTCAAGCTTAATGCCAAGAAATGTATAGTTATCCCCTTTGGGAAAAACCATGTACCCATGAAATGCCACACAGATGGCAGTACATTAAACACCGAAAGTGTGATGAGAGACTTAGGGACACAGGTGGACAGTGGTCTCACCTTCAATAACCACATCACCATAACACTCAGGAAATCATTCTATGTGGCACACCTCATCAGTAAGGGCTTTTCATCCAGAAAAAAGGATGTCATTGTCCCACTGTACTCATCCCTCATTAGACTCATTATAGAGAACACCCCATTTGGTATGTACCTCACAAGACATCTGCAACAGCTGGAAAGGCCGCAGAAATAGCTCACTAAAAGAATCACCAGCCTAAAACAGATGCTCTATGCTGTCCATCTAAAAAAAACCTCCAGCTATACTCTGTGGCATATCATCTACTCAGAGGCAATCTCTGCTTAACATGCAAGGCCATGTCAAACCCTGAGCTGTTGGACATGCTCCACTTAAAGAAATCCCAATCCCTCAGAGCCACACACTCTAGGAATCTAAACCTTGTCATCACAATGAACAAAACATGGTGATAGGTTCCTGACCCATAGACTCCCCATACTCTGGAATAGACTGCCCATACATTTCAAGCTGAGCACCTCCTTGGCCCTCTTCAAAAGGAACCTTGATGATTGGATGGGAGATAGGAAATTTACCCCAGGGATCACGTCAGTCACCCTGCTAGACAGGGGTCCAAGGAAGTAAATATTGTGGGAAGAAATATCCAGGGAATTGTTATGGCTAAGCTTGTATAGGGCCTAGGGCCGATAGCCTAGTACCAACCTATGAACCTATATCTGAACCGATTCGACCATTAATACAGGTCATGCCAGCCAAAAACTCTCAAGCTTCATCTGTACCTAGAATCCCTCTCTCTCAATTACCTCAGATTGAGTTTGTAGAAAGTATAGAAACATATATAGACACATATACATTCAAAAGGTTAGCCAGATGGATGCCTTATGTACTGTGCTTGAATAATCATAATAATTCAAGGATATATGATCCGCTCCACAAAAAAATCTTAAAGGTTGGGGGATGGAAGGGAGAGAAGTCAAGGATACATGAAGATACAACACAGATGGAATATTATGGTGAATACATAATTTCTTTATCTGATGCTGTCGATCTTAATTTTATCCTTGACAGAGTCCCCAGCTACGTAAAATTTTGGGTGGACTCATGGAAGAACATTCCTGAGCACCACTGAGCCAAAGGATGATCTTCCCTGGAGATCAAGCCCAGTTTGTAATAAGTAACAAAGGTATGGGGAGAAGCTCAAGTAGCTGCTGCACATATATCATTCACTGAAGTTCTGGATTGGAAGACTGCTGAAGTGGCTATAGACCTTGTAGAATGTGCTTTGAGGGGCTTAGGCAAGGTTAATTTATTCTTATCACAGATGAATGAAATGCAGTCTTTCAACCACAGAGAGTGTAGTCTTGTTGACTGCTTTACCCAACTTTGTATTGGAAAAAGAAACAAACAGTTGACTTGACTGTCTTCTGTTCTGTGGTTAGAAACTTAATTGTTTATGGACATCTAGTAAATGCAAGGCATATTTTCCTTTGCTGGAATGATTTGGGAAGAAAACCAGCACATTAATCATATGATAACTGATGGCCTCTGATACTACCTTAGGTAGAAAGGAGGGATTTGTTTGTAAAGAGACCCTATCCTTATGGAAAAATCAGATAAGGAGGTTCCCACGGTAAGGCCTGGATCTCTGAAATCCTCCTGGTGGAAGTAATGGCTACCAAAAACAGTGTCTTCCAATATAAAAAAAAACTTTAGATCACATTCTGCAGAGGGTTCAAAGGGGGAATGTATTATGGCTTGTAGTAGTACTAAGTTCAGGTCCCATGGAGGAGTAGGATCTTTGAACAGGAGTTTTAATAAAAGTGTGCCTCTTAGGAAAGATTTACAGAGCCTAGGAGAGGCTAAAAAAGTTCTTTTAATCCGCTGTGAAAGTTAGAGGTTGCAGCCAATTGTAGTTTGATGGTGGAAGGAGAAGCTCCAGCATTGAACAGAGAGGTTAAAAAAAATCTAAAACATGCTCTATGGAAGCAGAAAATGCATTAGTTTGCTTTTCATGGGCCCAAATAGTAAATCTTTTCCACTTACTTAAATACAGCTTTCGAGTGGAACGTTTATGAGCCAACAAAAGGATGTGGTATACTGGAGAGGAAATATTAGGACACATGGCAACTAATGGAACTGGAAGAACCATGCAGTCAGCGTGAGGTTCAAAATGTGTGGGTGAACAAGACCATCTGGATGAGACAGAAGATCTGGTACTAGTTCTAGAATCCAAGACTGTCAAATCAAATAAGGCCAAAAAAAAAGGGGGGGGGCCAAATCTGTCGAGACCAAAAGAGAGCAATGAAGATTACAGTGCTTTTCAACCTGAGTGCTTTCTGTAAAAAATATTTGAATTAGAGGTATCGGGGGAAAGGCATACAGAAGATCAGGAGGCCATTTGTAGGGGACAGCATCTCAGGGGGACTTACCCTGAAGGGGAGATCAAGGCAAAGGAATTGCTGCACTTGTTTAGGGGGTATGCAAACAGGTCACAGCAAGGTTGACCCTAATGATGGAATATCAGTTTTGCCCCTTCTAGACTGAGAGACCACTCATGAGGCTGAAGGATGCAGCTGCTCAGCTTGTCTGCAATCACAATGGAACTCCCCGGAATGTACTATTAGGAAGTGGTTGGAAGAGATCATCCACTGTCACATTCTGAGGGCTTCCTGAGAAAGTGGATAAGACTTGGTTCCTCCCTGCTTGTTGATGTACCAAACCACTGTCATATTGCTATGTGAATCTCTGTAGTCCCCTGAGGAAGAGCTGTCTGAAAGGCCTGCAATGCAAGTAGCACCGCTCTTCTCTCCAAGACACTGATATGCAAATTGGCCTCTAAGGGGGAGCAAGTGCCTTGGACCGTCTTGCCAGATAATATCCCCCCACCCCATCTGGGAGGCATCTGTGGTCACTATGGACATTTCTCAAAGGACAAAGGGATGGCCGTGGAGAATTTGTTTGGAATGTACCCACCAAAGAAGATACATTTTGCAACAATTGGTGATTAGTACTTGATCTGACAGTGTTTGATGAAGGATAGATCACTGGGAAGCTAGCAGCCATTGAATAATTCTCATATAGGTTTATAGGTTCATACTAGGCTATCTGCCCAAGGGCATTTATAAGCCTAGCCCATAGTTATGTGGCTTTCGCCACCTCTTTAGTTTGAATAAAACTATGCCTATTATTTTGCTGTGCCTCTGTCAAGCAGTGACACTGAAGTAATCCATGGGGTATATCTGCAGTCTCCCATCCATTGGTCAAGATTCCTCTTGAACAAGGCCAGCGAGGTGCTCTGCCTCACATGTACCGGGATTTTGTTCCACAGCATAGGGAGTCTCTGGGTGATGAATCTGTCCCTCCAGCACGTTCTATTAATAACCGTGTCAAGGTTTAAGTCTCCCGCCCTTGTGGTTCTGAGGGATCTAGATTTTTTGAGGTGAAGCATATTCATCAAATCTGGGTTTGACATGGCCTTATATGTCAGGCACAGGTCACCTCTGAGCAAGCGGTATGAGACTGAAAAGAGCTGGAGTTCTTTCAGTCGGGCAGCATAAGACATATTTTTGAGACCCTTTATCCTTTTGGTGAGGAACTTTTGCGGCCTTTCCAGCTGCTGCAGGTGTCGGGTCAGATACATTCCAAATGGGGCATTCTACTCAATCATAGGTCTAATGAGTGATGAGTACAGGGGGACGATGACCTCCCTTGATCTAGATGTGAATCCCTTCATGATCAGGTGGGCAATTTAGAAGGTTTTCCTGACTACTTTAGTAACATGAGTGTCAAACGAAAGGCTAGTGTCAACCTGGGTCCCCAGGTCCCTGATGACTTCTTCTGTGCTCAGTGGATTGCCACCTATATGGTAGCTAGGGGTAGCCTTGTTTTTCCCGAAGGGTATGACTATGCATTTCTTGGCGTTTAACTTTAGGCCATGGCTCTGGCACCAGTTATCCGTTTCTGTGAGGCCCTTCTGAAGGATATCTGTGTCAGAAGTGTTTTCGACTATGGTGCCCAGTTTGCAGTCATCAGCAAACTTTGTCAGCCATAACCCTCCTGTGTTTGCTTGTACTTCAGAAAAGTAGATGCCGAACAAGAGTGTACCCAGGACTGAGCCCTGTGGGACACCACTTGTGACAGGCTTTGAGTCTGACATGGCTCCAGCAACTCTGACCCTGTGGGTTCTGTCACTTAGCCAGTTTGCAACCCATCTTGTGATGTATGGTTTTACATTCAAGCTGATGAGTTTTTCGATGATACCTGAGTGGGGTATTGTGTCGAAGGCCTTTGCCAGGTTGAGGTAGGCTGTATGGACTGCCTTTCCTCATCAATGGCCTTGGTGACTGTTTGAAAAAGTCAACCAAGTTTAAAAGGCATGATCTGCCTTTGACAAAGCCAAACTGGGTTGGATCCAAAGTCTGCAAGTTCCCTATGTCTTTATTTATGAGTTCCATTATGATCCTCTCCATGGCTTTGCAGATAAGGCTTGTCAAGCTAATGGGATGGTAATTTCCAGGGTCGGTGGAGGCACCGCCCTTGTGAAGTGGGACCACAGTCGCCGTGCACCACTCCTTGGGTACGTATCCTGAGGTGATGCTAAGATTAAACAGATGTCCTAACTGCGGGTTTAATTCCTCATTTAGTTCATGGAGCACACAGCCGGGGACACCATCCGGTCCCATGGATGCTGTGTTTTTTGCCTTGGAGAGAGCAGTTCTCACCTGGGCGTTGGAGATGTTTGGGGGGCTGCAATCCTCTGGTATAGATATCTCTCCTTTTGGGGGGGAGAAGTTTGCACTGAACCTGTCAGCCAGTATGTTGGCAATGTGTGTAGGTTCAGTAATCTTCACATCATTTTGAACTAATTCTGAGCATATCTGGGAGTTTCCTCCTAGGTTTCTAACATAGCTAAAGAAGGCCTTATGATTGTCTTTTGTGTCCTTGGCGATTTTTCTCTCAAAATTTGCCTTGGATGATTTTATGTGAGCTCTTAGTTTTTTACTTATAATGATCAAAGGTGTCTTACCTTTCAAGGATTTTGCTCTATCTTGTAGTAGCTTCCTCCTTTTGTTGTAGAGCTTGTTTATGGCTGGGGTCCACCAGACTGGACGCTTGCCTTTGGTACAAAGAGTCTTAGTTTTGTTTGGGATTGCCTGATCCATGCAGTCCTGTAGGTGCTGGTAGAAGGCATTTGTAAGTGATTCAGCGGTTTGAGTAATGTTTACCACTGGCTCAGGGGCCTTAAAGGAGACCACACTAGTTTTTAGAAGTGTGAAGTCGGCTTTTGAGAAGTTTTTCACTGTGGTCTTTTTTATTTCAGGTGGGGGCGGGATGAGGACCTCCAGCGAGATTAGTTTATGATCTGATCTCACCAGTGAGGGGTATACTTCCGGTGTTGAACATTGTGATCCCATGTTCATGATGATGAGATCAAGCATGTTTTCTCCTCTTGTGGGGATGGTCACTAGTTGTTCCATGGCATTTGAGTTTATGAACTCCAGGAACCTTTGGGCTAGTGTTCCCAGTCTATATTAGGGTAGTTGAAGTCACCTAGTATGATGGTGTTTGGAGATACATTTATCCCCTCCAGTGTTTTCAGGAAGGCCATGTGAGGTTCCTGAGTTTGAGAGGGTGGCCTGTAACATGCTACAAATTGCAGAGCAGTCTTGCCTATGGTTAATTGCACCTGGATGGTCTCCGATGCATCGTGCGTTGCCACCAACCTTGAGGTGTGGGTGTCCTTTATGAATATGGACACCCCCCCTCCTTTTTTGGTGTTGTCCGGATTTTGGGGCCGAAATGCATGATATGAGGTGAAACCTGATAGTGCTGGGGTGCTCTCAGGAGCCTTGAACCAGGTTTCTGTCACAGCACAGACATCGATGTTCTGTGATATGTAACCTGACTAATGGTACTAGAGTTGTAAAAGCTGCCATCGACCATAGAGTTAGCAAGACTAGTCGAGCTGGAAAAAAGTTATGTACTCACCATAACGTTTCATCTGAGTAGTTCTACTTCATTTGTCTTTAACCTGTGGGATACCTGATCTGTGTTGGATCCAAGCCAGCAGTTTCACTAGCATCTGCTCAGAGCTCCATGCACCTCCCCTTACCCATAAATATACCTCCGCTACCTTCCAAACACCAGATCGAGTTTGCTGACCTTCATCCTGATAACCTGACCTGAAAAACACTTTATGACCTACAACTGCAGCCAACAGGCTGCACATCAGGGGGAAGGAGGGAGGGATGGCTGAAGACAAATGAAGTAGAACTACTCAGATGGAACGTTCTGGTGAGTACATAACTTCTTTATCTGAAGTAGTTTACTTCATTTGGTCTTAAACCTGTGGGACAGAGTCGCAAGCTACTAAACTCTTGGGTGGCTCTCATGGAAGGATATTCCGGAGCATTGCGGAATCAAAGAATGCTATCCTTCTAGAAGTCAAATCCAATTTGTAGTGAGAAATAAAGGTATGAGATGAGGACCAAGTAGCTGCAGAACAAATATCATCCAGTGAGACTCTAGACCAAAATGCCGCAGAAGTAGCCATGGACCTAGTGGAATGAGCTTTCACCTGACCTGGAGGAGACATGCCTTTGTCCTTAGAGACTTGAAGGATGCATGTAGAAATCCATGTAGCAATAGTGACCTTGGGGATTGTGTCCTTTTATAAACCCTTTTTGGGTAAAACTAACAGCTGATCAGATTTACGGAAATTTTTGGTCCTGTGTAAATAAAAACACAACTGTCTATGAACATCCAACAAGTGGAGTTTATATTCCATTTTGTAGGCAAACTTAGGAAAGAAGGCAGGTAAATGAATGGTTTAATTAATATTAACTGGTGATCCCACCTTGGGAAGAAAGGATGGATTGGTCCGAGTGGAGACCTTATCTTTGTGGAAAATCATATAAGGAACTTTGATGGGCAAGGCTTGCAGTTCTGAAACTCTTTTAGCAGAAGTGATAGCCACCAGAAATGCTGTTTTCCAAGATAAGAATTTTAGATCTGTGGTTGTAGTGAGTTCAAAAGGTGGAGCGACCAGAGCTTGAAGAACCATAGTAAGGTCCCATTGGGGAACAGGATCCTTGACGGGGGGTGGGGTGTAACACAAAAGTCCCTTTAATAAAGGCTTTACACAGTCTGGAGGAGGCTAGTGAGGCAGAATTCTCACCCACATGAAAATGACAAAATGGCAGCCAATTGACCTTTGACAGTAAAAGAACTAGCTCCCTGTTGAAAAATATTGGCTAGGAAATCAAGAATGGCAGAGACAGGAGCCATGAAGGGGTCTAAACTCCTTTGAGAGGCCCAAAAGGAAAAACATTTCCATTTGCTGCGATAAAATGTCCTGGTTGAAGACTTCTGAGCACCTACCAGAATAGACCTAACTGAAGAGGATAATCCAGGAGTCCTAGTGATCATGGGAATTGGAGCATCCGAGCTGTGAGCTTCAAACTGTCCAGGTTTGGATGAGGAACCCCTGATGGGTGTGAAATCAGATCCTGAATGGGATCCAAGGTACATGGCGGAGCCAAAGATGAGACCAAGGGAATGGGAACCATACCTGGCGAGGCCAAAACAGGGCAATGAGGATTCCTTTGCTCCCCAGTCGATGAGCTTTCTTTAGAAACCTCAGAATAAGAGGTACTGGGGGGTAAGCATACAGAAGACCTGGAGGCCAACATGAACTAGAGCATCTCTGGGGGACTCCCCCGGCAGGGGATTCAGAGCAAAAAACTTGCTGCACTTCACATTGGAAGGAGACCCAAAGAGATCGCAGCAGGGCTGACCCCACTCCAGGAAGATCTGATCTGCTGCTGAAAGATTCAGAGACCACTCATAAGGCATCAGAATAGTCCGACTTAACCTGTCCACAAGAATGTTGGACCATCCCAAAATGTCCGCTGCTATGAGAAAATGACCGCTGGAGATCGCCCATTCCCATTTCTCTGGCTTAAAGGAATGTTTGTCCTTTTGCCCTCTCACCTTTTCTCTGCCCCTTTTCCGCTTCACTTCCACAGGCTTAGCGGTGGGAGTTTGAATCCCAGCATAGGAGGGAGGAGAAGCAAGAGAGGAGGGAGAGGTGGCCACAGCAGCCACTGTGACCGAAGTGGTGGATGAGGCAGCTGCCTCAGAAGTGGAAAGAAGGCCATCTTAGCCTTCCTGTCTTTAACTCATTCACTCCGGAGCAGCTCAGAAAAAGCTGCCTGCTTAATTCCACCATAGGAACAACAGTGCAGCCTGAGCTCATTTTCAGAAAATCTATTTCTAATACCATACAGAAAACAAATATTCGTAACTCTAACTATAAGAGCCTAAACATGAAAGTTGTTCAGCAGACACTGACCTTTCCAACAGTGTAAATGTTGCATATCAAAGTCATTATGAAATATTTGGCAAGGAATGTTGATATTGTGCATATTTGTTACCTTTTTGGAAAAGCAAAGCACAATGTCTTGGTCAATGTACCATGCAGACCCATACAATTTGTATTTAATTTGTTAGTATGAATGTCAGCTTTAAAATTATACCTTAACCATTACTATGTGATGCTCCTTTATGGAGATATTCACAGAAATATGATTAATATAATATTTCTCATAATTGATAAATAAACAAAGCATAATATCTCATCACCTGTAACACAGAGAGCCTACATATCAGTGAAGTTAAGTGTCTCAATGTCAGCTTCAAATTGATGCATCATTTGTGTGATCACCATGCTCCCTTGCAATGATATGGGCATAATAATGAGAAGTAATGGAATTGTATAATTTTCATAATCCTACAAAGACTAAACAAACTGTGATATCTGTAGATGTATACAGTGCACGGGCATAGTTCTTTTACCACATTGTAAGGAGTAACACTGTCTTCAAAATGAGGTATTACTTGGCCCATCCCTTGCAAAGTTATTTACCAAAATAAGAAAAAAAAATCATAATGTCCATAACCTAACTCCAAAACTTGATATCTGCACATGTATACAACATACACACACAATTCCTTTTACCATGTTGGAACCAGCAATACTGTCTTCAAAATGAGGTATTACTTAGCACATTCCAATTCTCTCTTGTGAAGTTATTTACCAAAATATGAAAAAAAAATCAATTTCTATAACCTAAGTCTGAAAAACTGATATCTGCACATGTATACAACATACAGGCACAATTCTTTTACCATGTTGGAACTATCAATACTGTCAAAATAAGTTATTACTTAGCACATTCACATGCTCCCTTGCAAAGTTGTTTATCAAAATATAATAAAAAATCATAATTTCCATAACCCAAGTCCGAAGCAAACTTTGATATCTGTACATGTGTACAACATACAGGGTCTGCCTTACCTATGCCTTTTCTCTTTACATGTGTCCATTCAGCAATGGACCTAAGGGATCAAGTTCTGTATTACTAAGCCCTTCCTGTCATCTAAACTCTACACATGCCTGATAAAAACAGAATAAAAAAGTATTGCAGGATGGTCACTGACATATTAGATTGTACATGGTAGCACTCTTGTGAAACAGTTGTTCTTTCTCAGCATCTTCACCAGCTCCTTACCACAGTTATTTGTCAAACTCAGAAAAATATATTTTACAGAAGACATTTCATAACAGAGTTTTACTTACCATACTGGTCCTACTTGGTCATGGGTGATTTTCATTCTTCTCATAAGTTGCATGTTACTAATCCTGCAAAGCTCTCCCACGCCATTCTGGAGGTCAGTCAAGAACAATGCAATGCCCTCTTCAGTTAGGTGAACACCATCCCTTCTGAACAGGTGAACATCTTCCGCGGTGATGTCATGGCAGATTGTAGATCCACCGACCCTGTGCATCAAGCCATGCATGAACCCATTCTGTAAATGTCTGGTCTTGTGAGCTGCCCATTGACTGTTTTCCATATCTGTCAAGGAATTATATCAGACCACACACAATGACAACAAAAATTGCTGTGATTTGAAACTGTGGCCTTCCATGTGGTTGACTGAGGACATTATTCACTCCAATGTGCAGCACAAGAATGTTGGGCTCAGGGTAGATGGAACACTTCTCTTCCAACAACTGCAGTACTCCACTCCAATGCATACCTCTTCTTGCAATCCAGTATACGTTCACAGTGGATGTGGGGAAACTCAAGTTACACTGGTTTTCAGTTTCAAAGGCATGACTGGCAGCCCAGTGAATGTAGGAATGGCCACATACCCATACTCTCACTTGCCGTTCTCCTGGTCATGAAGCCATGTCAGTCAGAAGGTGGACAAACCTGCACAGGAAAAAAAAAATGCAAACAGATTACTACTGATGTTTGACAGATATATTGGAAGACTATATATATAATATGCATTACCTGGTTAGCCCATTCAAATCTTCCATCCTAGCTACAGGGGCAGTATTCTTTGCATTAGGTACATAAGTGGTGATGATTCTGCAGAGGTACATACCTACTACACACAGGTTTTTCATTAGCATGTTCTAATACATTAGTGTGGAGTGCAGAGGCATTCATTATCATTCAGTAGAAATACTTTATCATTATAATTCAGTCAAAATAGTATAACACTTGGATATTACTAAGCCCTTCCTCCTACCACCTAACTTCCACCCATGACTGACAAATTGTAGAAACATGCCCAACTACTGAGTATAAGCAGAAGTACAGTAATACAAGCAGAAATGTCAAACTTATCTGGTTCATCCATGTAAGAATTAGTCACAAAAGTTGTTGGCATTCTGTATGCACATGCACCAAAATGACACAAGTTGGCCCAGCAGTGAGACCATGTATGCACAAGCACTTCCCTGATACACAATGAATTATATCCCCAAGCAACATCCTCATAATTATGTCCAGGTATACATGCACCCAACATGAAATGCTTCCACAACAACAGTATGTAAAACTGATCTAAGGGTTTATAGCACATGCAAACTTGAACCTCTGTCTCAACCAATACAATTCCAAAAATAAGACAAAAACCAGAATACAGTTACAGACATTTCACACTGCCATACAAAGTTATATAATAAAATCACAGTACTCTTCCCTTATAAGGTCCATTATTGAGTAGAATGACCCTTTCAACATGTACCTCACCCATGAATTATGATCAGATCACTACTCATAACCCTTCAGTAACATCTGCTAGTTTGTGCAACCACCAAATGTAGCATTTCCCCAAGCAACCTGCTCAATAAAATGATTTACACACAAGTGCCAGAATGAAATATTACATAAAATGACCCTTCGATTACTGGTATGTACATGCACCAAATGAAACAGTCACCCAAGCAATCTCTTTTTTTTCCAGATACACATGGTACAAAATGATTACAAAGTAAAAAATAAAAAGACACTGAATGACTGCATGCTGCAGTTAAAATATTGCAGTACAGTCCTTCAGTCAGCATCTATGTGTGGGTAGGGAAGCTCAAAATAGTATTAAAACTGAAAAAAGTAACAGGTGACACAGGGAATTTGCAGTTACCTAAAGTCTGTGGAGTTCAGAAGATCATCATATGAGAAAATCTAAGTTTCTACATTTAAATCTACAAGCAAAGTAATTTTATCACATAGTTTCATTATGGATTTTAGCTCTTTGGTACAACTTTTAGTACCCTTGAGATCACTGGGAAATTCATAGGTATATACCAGGCTAATGGCCACCATGGCCTTTATAAGCCTAGTCATGCTACCCAACCCAACTGCATCCCCTTGTAACATGCATGTCTTAGTGGGGTGCGGTATGTTTGTTAGGAGGGATTTGGTTATTTGGAGGTTGCTTAAAAGTTATGTGGGGGGTGTATTAGTTAGGAAATGTCTACTGTTGGCCTGTGTCTGTAAGAGACATGGTGGCCAGCCCAGGCAGGAATTTATGGTTACCCATCCAATGTTAGTTAGGGAATATTTATTGTTAGCCTCCATCTATAAGATACATGGGAGCTAGCCCAGGCATGAATTTGCAATTCCCCATACAATGGTCAAAATTACCTTTGAGTAGGGTTAGGGATGGACTTTGCTTCACATGAATGAGGAGCCTATTCCAGAGCATGGGGATCCTTTAAGTCATGTATTTGCCTGGCCAGCATGTCTACTTATGTTGCAACCAAAGTTCAGATCCCTGAATTCAGTGTTTCAAGCGCTACTCATTTTATGGATGTGCAAAAGCTCCATCAAGGCTGGATTTAAGAATGTTTTATAAGCCAAGCATATATTACCTCTAGACAAACTGTAGAAGACAGAATACAGAAACAGGGCTCTAAGGCAATCTGTATAGGACAGTGTGTTAATATCCTGGATTCTCTTGTGAGGAACATATGTGGGCATTCCAGCTGTTGCATATGCCCAGTCAGGTACATGATGAAGGGATCACTGTACTCAAAGATGTGTCTGATAGGAGATGAGTAGATTGGTACTGTAACTTCCTTGGACCTGGATGTTGTACTCTTACTTATAAGTTGGATGAAAGCCACTCTGCTGGACCTGAGGTTGCACATTTGAAATATCATGGTAAAATGGAAAAAGTGAATACACAAAACATCTGTCAAATTCTCTCAGCACTATAACAAAAATAATGTAATAGTTTTATATAGGACTATTTAAATGATGAAAGAAATGCAGTGCTACAGAAAAAGGGGTAATTATTTTACAAGACAAAATCACACTAAGTAATGAACTGGAACAGAAACAAGGTTGCTATTGTTTTACATGGAAAAAAAACCCACTGCTGCCTGAAATGGGGCATTTCAAGTCATAGCAGTATGAACTACTTTCAAAGCAATTGCTGGAGCTATGCTCCATATGACATTAGAGATCTAACTTAATGAGTGCACTCAAAGAAATTGGCTACATGCAGGAGAACACAGCAACAAGTGCAGACATGAATATTAACATCTTAGTTAAACTTAAGCCAGAGCAAATAAGGTTTCTCCCCAGGATGATTGTATTTTGGATGCTACTCACAAATGTAAGTTTAAAGTTACAGAGGACAGAGGACAAACTAAACAAATCATTTACAGAAATACCTCTTGTGGATGTGTAGGCATTTGAGAAATAATTTCAAATACCACATCGATCAGTAAAAAATCCAGGAGAATCTACTTTTTTTCTGAACTGCCTTCAAATCTGCAGCACGCTACAGTCCCACAAGAAGTCCACAATTAAATCATAAGATTGAGAAACATCTCCTCCACTGCCTAGGAAAAGAAAGAGATCTTAAAAATAAACATGAAAAATAATGCTAATTTTAACGATAAAAGTCAAGAGCATGTAGGTAAAGAGATAAAACACACAAATGTGCAGGAATGAGCGTACGTGTAGTCTAGGCTGCCTGACGTTTGCAAGCTTCTGTTGTAACGTATGACCATCATGCACACAAACAACGAGAGAACAATTCCAAAGCCTCAGTCTAGCAATACAACCTGTAAAAACAAGACAAACAGGGCCCACCCTCCGGTGATGTTTAGGTCCAAGCAGAAACACTTTAACACCTTATCACTAGATTTATATTAAAACTTCATGTTTGACTAAAAAAACATAATGACATATATAAACATGACATTTCATACCTTTTCAGCCTGAGTGAATGATTCTAACACCAACCTTCCTCTACAGCTCCAACTTCCGATTTGCTTATCAACTGCTGGTGATAGTAAAACTTTGCTTTTTACATGGTTCAATGATTGTGGTTACTATACAAACGAACCACAATGAATGATCGTTCTAATAAGTAACGTTTTACGATATGGAGCAGTTGAAAAGCAGAACTCAGTGGCATCCCCCTCAGCTTCTTAGAACAAAAAATCTAAACAAAGCGTAAAATAATGGGGGAAGAAAAGAGCAAAAATAGGGACAGATTTTAAATAGTGCTCTTATAAAACTTAGAAAGTTGCCTAAAAATTACCAGACTCCTGTTAAGTTGCTTTTTCGGTATGATGCAAAAATCAACAACAAAGATGCCTGCCATTACATAATGGCTCGTGGCTTCAAAAAAACTGCAGAAGGCAAGCATAAAGAATGAGACTGTTCCCCCATTCCGAAGTCCAAAAATGACTTCTTACAAAAGCAAATATACACCCAAGTCCATTTAGTGGGTGTTCCACCGGCAAGCATTTCTGTGCGAACAGTGCATAATAAATAGAGGGCAGCTGTTGTGGATATAATTGTCAACTATGTAAATTGCCATACACTAAAGTTTTCAAATATTTTTTTTTTACTTACTGATTTGCCCATGGCTGAACACAATGCTGCTAATTAAAAAAAAGATAAAAACAGCCGATTTAAGGCTTAAGCAGAAGAAACACTTCATTAGAACAAATAGCCATCACAGGCTGAAGTAATTTTAGATGAAAGTAATCGATATTTGTTTAAATGAAGTGTTTCATTTGTGTTTGCAATATACAAGGATCAGTCCAGTTTCTGGGGTTTGAAATTCAGGAGTCCTGGCCTCCACGCCATTCAAAGAAAAAATATTACAAGTTGAACCCCCCCACTTCCCTTAAAATTATGAATTAACTTGATCGATTTTATAATTCAATAACTGACCGTTTCTACTTTCACATATTCTCTACGTATGAGTTTAATAAAAACTTGGGTCCATGTTTATGTGCATAAATATATTATTTTTTTCCAGTGCAACTTTAAAGATGATCTAGAACATGATCAATCAAAAAAACAGGCCCTTGTATGATTTTACTAAAGGGGGTCATTTGAGGCTGAGCAATGGGAACAGCAGCAGACCGACATCATAGATCAAATGGTCTCGGAAATAAATAGCACCAAACCTTTGGAGACTAGGGATTCAACCAAACCCTTACAAAAAACATAATACAAACATAGAACTGGCTTGGGCAATGTTTAAAGAAAAGTATCTAAAAGTATTTAAAGAAAAATAAAGGGGAGGAGACACTTAGAACAGAAAGCCATGACAGAAAACAGCACAGAAAAAAGGTGAGGTGTTACGCAAGTGGTGGCTTTGATTGCAAGAATCCGATTGGCTGCCACCACTTGCTTTATCAACTACTTTGTAAGCAAATTTTATACAAAAAATTTAATGCGACCTTAATGTAAAAACACACTGAATCATAACTACATAAGATAAATTACAAGTTCAGTTATGATTTCAACGTGTTTTACATTAAGCCCAACTACAAATCAGCACTACAGTTTCTTGCGCTTGTGGAAGGCACTCGGGGGGGGGGGGTAACAGCTTGCAATTAGTATCTTCTCATGCATGGCATGCTCGGTGTTAAGCACAGAGGTGCCATGAGAAAGTACTCGGGGTTAATGAGTTAATAGCACGCGGGTTAAAACCCGCACAGATAGTACACTCTGTAGTCAAGTAGGCAGCACCCAAGCACATCACACAGAGTGTGGCCATCTGCAGGAGACAATTTATGGCCACACAGTGCACGTTTTAAATACAGGCTTTGGATCAGCCATGACTAAACAAGAAAACACACTAAAGAGGGAAAAAAGGTGAAGAAAATAACCTATTTCCCAGTCACACAACCACTCACCACACACTCAAGACACACAGAACACTGAGGGGTGAGGGAAGCAATAAAGACTAACAAACTGACACTAAACTACTTAGAAAACTTTCTAACACACGACGTGGAGGAGGAGAGGGAACCTACACTAAACACCTAGATAGAAAATATTTGCAAAAAGTTGCTAAAAATACAAAAACCCACTAACTCGGAGCTCAGGAGATCACGATGCTCAGGCAAGCCATGGCAAACGAGATCTGGGGGTTGGAAGGTAGTGGAGGTGTATTATGGGTAAGGGGAGGTGCATGGAGCTCCGAGCAGATGCTGGTGAAACTGCCGGCCTGGATCCAATATGGATCCAGTATCCCACAGGTTGAAGACCAAATGAAGTTAACTACTTCAGATCCCTCTTTCACCGGATTATCTTTTAAACCTGTGCTACTATTCTCTGATGTCTTTCTGAAAGAAGGGAAGCTACTGTTGTTTGAGTATTCAGAAAGTACAGTTGTGTACACTTACCACAAATGTAGATGTTCGAGTGTATTCACTGTTGCAGTCATCACACTTGGGTTATCTGTCTGCAGGTAGCCCTCAGTTGGCCCGAATACCAGAGTCTTGGTATTTCTGTTTCGGATGCTGTTGCTTCCATGATGTCAGGTCGTCAGGGGTATAAAACATGCAGCGGACGCCATTACATCAGTTTTTCTTGCCCCAAATGTCAGACGGCCCCAAAATAGGGAGCTAGTATATGGTGGGGAACACCACCAGTAAAAAGTAAATACCAATGCCATTAGGAATGGCTATACAGAAGAGAGACAGAAAGATAGAGCAAACAAGAGGGCTAGAGGGAGGGAAACCAGGACTACAACAGTGAATACAATCAAACATCTACATTTATGGTAAGAGTACACAAAGTACAGTTCTGTACACTTACCATAAATGTTGATAATCGAGTGTATTCACTGTTGCAGTCATTACATTTGGGTTATCTGCTTGCAGGTAGCCATCAGTTGGCCTGATTATCAAAGTTTTGGGTCCTGTGTTGGCTGCTGTCTCATCTTCCATGACGTCAGGTAGTCAGGGGTATAAAGCATGCAGCTGATGCCATTACATCAGTTTTTCTTGCCCCAGATGTCAGGTGCCCCCATAATGAGAAGCAAATATATACAAGGTTACACCTCCAACAAAAAGCAAATACACCAGAAAGCTTAAGTATAGTAAACAAGAAGAGAGGTATAGCAAATAGAAGTCAGGGGGCTGGAGGGAGGATAATCAGGACTGCAACAGTGAATACACTCGAACATCTACATTTATGGTAAGTGTACACAAGTATACTATGTTCTTTGTGTTTCACTGTTGCAGTCATTACATTTGGGTAGATTCCCAAAGCTAAGGAAGGGAGGAGGCAATCATTGAGCATTAGGACCAGCTATTAGGCCCTTCAAGACTGCAGTCTTAGAAAAAATTGGCAAGTATGTACAGAACTCCAGGTAGCAACTTCTAGGATGTCCCTAACAGGAACACCTCTGAGAAAGGCTATAGAAGTAGATGCAGCCCTGGTGGAATAGGGTCTTATCCCATGGGGTAGGTTTTCCATGGCACTTATAGCAAAAATGGATGCAATGGCCTATCCACTTAGAAATGGTTTGCTTTGAAATGGCCTTCCCCTCTGCCCCTGCAGCAAAGGCAACTAGCAGCTGTTCAGATTTCCTGAGAGGCTTGGTCCTGTCCAAGTAAAATCTAAGTTGTCTGTGCATGTCCAAGGAGTGCAGTATTCATTCCCCTTTGTTCTGTGGATTAGAAAAGAAGGTTGGCAAATGAATGGACTGATTAATGGCCACACTGGATACCACCTTGGGCATAAAGGAAGTATTGGTCCTGAGGGACACCCTGTCCACATGAAAGATGATGAAAGGCCCCACTGCCATGAGGGTCTGTAATTCAGACACCCTTCTTGCTGAAGTGATGGCTAGAAGGAAGGCTGTTTTCCAAGAAAGGAATTTCAACTCTGCAGTTGCAGCTGGCTCAAAAGGAGGTAGAGTGAGCTTTTCCAATGAAAAATTAAGGTCCCAGGCCAGAGTAGGATCTCTCCTGGGTGGTCTTAAATTTTTGGCCCCTCTGAGGAACTGTTTCAGTACGGGGTGAGAGAAGAGGGGTGGCTCAGTATTATATTGTGCTGAAATGGCTGAGGCATGAATTTTAATGGAAGAGAAGGAAAGGCCCTTGTGAAGCATCTCTGTTAAGTATTGAAGAATATGCGGTAAACTGGGCACTGTTGTGCCCATCCCCTGAGTCTGGTTCCAGGAACAGAATCTTTTTTACTTTTCAGCATATGATTTTCTAGTACTAGGCCTCCTTGCCTCCAGGATACCATCCAGCACTTGCTTACTGAGGGATAGTATAGGAGAACTCAGGTAATTAGTCAGGCTGCCAGGTTCAGGGTTTGAAGTTGGGGGTGCAGAATCTGGGACAGTAGGGAAGGAGTCTGAGGCAGGTGCCATGGTTCCAGTAGTGAAATACTGTGCAAGAGGGGGTACCAGTGTTGGCATGGCCAGTCAGGTGTAATGAGTATTGTCCTTGGTTTGTCCTGTTTGATCTTTAGTAAAACCTTTGAGAGAAGAGGCAGAGGGGGAAAGGCATAAACTGAGAGGCTTTCCCAGGTAAATGACAGGGCATCCACTTTCCAAGCTTGTCTGTGGGGAGTCCTTGTGCAGAATTTGTCCAATTGGTAGATCTGAGGGGAGGCAAACAGGTCTATCTCTGGGCTCCCCCATTTGTTTCTCAGAATGTTGAATTTTTTGGCTCCAGTTTCCACTCATGTGGGTCCATGAGATTTCTGCTTAGGTCGTCTGCCAGTGTATTTAGCTTGCCTGGCAGGAATTGAGCTTGTAGGTGCAACTTGGTAGCTCAAGGCTGTGTTTCACAGAGCCATGGCTAGTCTGCGGATTTGGTATGAATGGGTTCCCCCCGCTTGTTTATGTACCACACAACAGTGGTGTTGTCCGTCTTTAGCAATAATTGTCCTGGAAGAATGCGGTCCTTGAAGGCAGTCAGAGAATTCTGTACAGCTAGCATTTCTTTTTGGTTGATATGCAGGTGCATTTGACTTGAGTTCCATTTGCCCTGAATGCACTGCCCTGCCAAGTGAGCCCCCCCATGCATAGTTTGATGCGTCTGTTGTTAGGGTTTGGGCGGCAGGGGGTAGAGTGAATGGCAGTCCCTTGTTGTGGTGGCAGGCCTCTGCCCACCAAAAGAACTCTGTCTTTATACAAGGAATGATGGGAATCATTGATTCCAGGTCCTGAGAATGTTGACACCATAGGCTTTTTAGATACCATTGTAGTTTCCTCATATGCAGTCTTGCATATGAAATTAGTGGAATGCAAGAGGCCATGAACCCCAGGGCTTGCAGTATTTTCCTTGCAGATAGCTGGGTCTTTGTGGCCAGTAGTTTAAAGTAGGCTGTCAAATAAACTTGCTTCTCTGGTGTGAGGTAAGCCATCTGGGAAGTTGTATTCAAGCTTGCTCCCAGGAATACAATTTGTTGGCAGGGTACTAGGTGTGACTTCTTTTCATTTATAGTGTACCCCAGTGAGGTTAGCAGTTTCTTTACAAATGCCAGATGATTTAATAGTATGTCCTGGTTTCTGCCTGAATTAGACAATCGTCCAGGTATGGGTATATTTGAATATTTCTTTGCCTGTAAAATGCAATGTCTGCAGCTAGGCACTTTGTGAAAATCCTGGGCACAGTAGATAAGCCAAAGGGCAGTGAAGAGAACTGATATTACATGTAGCCTGCTCTGAAGCATAGGTATTTTCTGCAAGATTCCCTTATTGGGATGTGCAGGTAAGCTTCCTTTAAATCAAATGTTGCCAACCATGCATTTTTGCCTAGCATGGGAAGCAGCTGATGAAGAGTTAGCGTTTTTAATTTTGGGATTACCAAAAAAGGTGTTTAGGATAGACAGGTCCAGGATAGGACACCAGGAATTGTCTTTTCTGGGTACCAGGAAAAGTCTTGAGTAAAAACCTTGTCCCCATTTCTCTTCTGGGACAGGTTGAATAGCCCTGATACTTAGAAGAGAGAGAACCTGCTGTTGAGCCTCTGCACACTGATTTGGGGGTGGATCTGGCTAACCATTTGGGGTTGGTAAGGAGTGGAAGTGGAATCTGTATCCTTGGGAAACTACATTTAAAACCCATTTGTCATGGGTAATGAGTTCCCAGTTTTTTGCATGCAGGGTGATCTTTCCCCTAAAGGAACAGTCAGTTGGGCAGGGCTTGGAAGGTTTAAGGTTAAGTCATTGTGACAGTTTACTATAGGGGGGTGTCTTACTACTTCCAGCTTTGGAAGTGGGAGCCCCCCACTGCTTAAGCCTGTGAGTACCTTGAGACTGATGCCTGGGTGGTCTGCTGGACCTGGGTTTGGACTGAGAAGGCCTGGAAGAGATAGGAAAGGACCAGTTCTTAGAAGGCCAGTGCCTACTAAATCTAGGAGGCTGTACTTGCAGGAAATCTTTAAGTTTGCATAGATTTAGCTTTTTCCTCCATCTTTTTAAGTACTTCTTCTGCTTTGTTGCCAAACAGGCGGTCTTGGTTTAAGGGTGCATCCAGTAATTTAGCCTTAACATGATCTGGCAAAGTTTGCTCTTTAAGCCAAGCATGCCTTCTAAGTACAGACCCAGTGACAGCAGCCCTGCAAGATGTCTCTAAAGAATCAAAACCACATTGCAAAGTATGTTTACCAACTTGTTCAGCAGAATACATTAAATCCTGTAATTCTTTATTTTCAGCACAGACAGGAATCAACATCATTTTCTGTTTAAGTAATCCAATAATGTGCTGCTGATACTTTAACATATGAAACTGGCAGTTTAAGGCCCTAATAGCCTAAGTAGCAGAAGTGTATACCTTCTTACCCCATCTGTCCAGAGCCCTGGAATCTCTATCAGAGGCGGAAGGGTTTTTGGCAGTAGTAGCCTTAATGTCTTTGGGTCCCAGTGAAATGGTCTCTGGATCCACAGTAGGATTCTTAAAGAGGAACTTGTGAGAGTCAGGTACTCTAATACCTGTCAGGTTTCCTAGGAGCTGGAGGTAAAGTGTCTGGGCCAGGCTAGATTCCAAGAAGGCATCATCTACAGTGTCCGGTACAGGAGGGATAGCTAAAGGTCTGTGTTGAGGTAGGCATAAGAATTCCCTAAGCCTCTTTTTGGAGTCAGAGTAATCATGGCTTTCCCAGTGGAAATGCTTCCTAAGAGTATGCAAAGTTTCACCAAAAGAGAAATCTTCTGGAGGGGAAGCAGAGGGAATGGAGTCCTCTGCATCAGAATCCTCATAGGTAGATAAGGGCAAATCCTGGTCATCAGAAGAAACAGAAATTTCAGAATCCTGATCAGAAGAATGAGAAGGAAAATCAGTTCTAGGTCTCAGAGGGAGAAGGGTGGCTTCCCCTGATTAGAGTAATAAGGTTTTCAGCCATTCTTATAATTTGTTTTTTAGGCATAGGAGCCTGACCATGCGGTCTGGGCATCAGTTTTCTAGACGTGGCTCGAATTTTAGGCCTTGAAGAAGAAGATGGCGTCGGTTTGATATGCAAGTCAGTAGGCCTGAATACACCCTCAGAAGCCGGTGCCTGCACAGCGGCTCCGGACCCATCCAAGGTAGACATATCCACAGGTTCCATAGTCGAAGAAGCATCTCGCAGCATACTGGACTCCAAATGGGTCTCAGTAGAGGCCTGCGAATCTGAAGTAGCGGGTATCAGGGGCTGCAAAAGCACCTCACTGAGTACTGGCGAGCTGGAGACTAGCTTAACGGAAGCGTCGTCGGTAGCTTTGGACCTATGCAGTCTGTCTCTGTCTTTATCTTTACATTTTTTCGGAATGTCATTAGTCTGATGGCTTACCAAAGCCATTTCTGGATAATTGAACAGAGAACCAAAATAGTTAGAAGCGAAAATGAACAGACGACAAATAGTTTGAGGATTGAATAAGGCACAAAACTGACAGCGAGGGACGTCGTGGTCTGGGCCTAGGCAAGGAATGTAGTACGAATGAAAATCTTTGAGGTATTTGCTTTCCACAAGTAATACAATTGTTAATGTTTACTGACATCGGTTTAGAACAAGAAAAAGGATCCCCAATGGGTACTTAGCATTTTTGAAGACTTCGGATCTGAAACTCGAAAATGAAAATTTCAGGAGTCAGCCGACCGGCACTAGCGAACTGCTTCTGCTTTGGGCACTGCACGGCAAGAAAGACTGATGTAATGGCATCGGCTGCATGCTTTATACCCCTGACTACCTGACATCATGGAAGATGAAACAGCAACCAACGCAGGACCCAAGACTTTGATAATCAAGCCAACTGAGGGTGACCTGCAAGCAGATAACCCAAATGTAATGACTGCAACAGTGAAACACGAAGGACATCTGTACTATGTTCTTTGTGTTTCACTGTTGCAGTCATCACACTTGGGTTGATTCCCAAAGCTGGGGAAGGATGGAGGCAGTCAAGAAGCGCTTGGACTGGCTAGTAGACCTTGTAAGACTGCTGTAGCAAATACAGCTTGGGATTTAGAAAAGATAGGTAAGTGATAATGCTTGGTGAAGGTGTGAACAGAACTCCAGGTTGCAGCTTCCAGAATATCCCTGGTAAGGTCTCCCCTGAGAAATGCTGTAGAGGTGGAAGTAGCCCTAGTGGAATGTGGTCTGATCCCCTGTGGGGTAGGTTTACCATGGTGCTTCTAGCAGAAATGGATGCAGTGTTCTATCCATTTGGAAATGGTTTGTTTTGAAATGGCCTTACCCTCTGCCCCTGTAGTAAAGCTGACTAGCAGCTGGTCAGATTTTCTGAAAGGCTTAGTCCTGTCAAGGTAGAACTCGAGCTGTCTGTGCACGTCCAAGGAGTGCAGGATCCTTTCCCTTTTATTCTGAGGGTTAGGGAAGAAGGTTGGAAAATGGCTGGATTGGTTTAGAGCTACACTGGACACCATCTTAGGCATAAAGGATGGGTTAGTCCTGAGGGAAACCCTGTCAGCATGGAAAACAATGAAAGGTTCCACAGCCATTAGTGCCTGTAACTCAGATACTCTTCTTGCTGAAGTTATGGCTAAAAACAAGGCTGTTTTCCAAGAGAGGAATTTTAACTCTGCTGAGGCAGCAGGTTCAAAAGGAGGAAGTGTGAGCTTTTCCAGTACAAAGTTAAGGTCCCAGGCAGGGGTGGGTGCTCTCCTAGGGGGCCTTCAGTTGTTAGCCCCTCTCAGAAACTCCTTGATGAGATGGTGAGAAAATAGAGGAGGCTAAGTATTATAATGAGCTGAGATGGCAGAGGCATGAATCTTAATGGAGGAGAAGGACAGGCCTCCTTGGAGTAGCTCTGCTAGGTAATCCAGGATTAGAGGCAAGGAGGGCACTGCTGTGTCCTTCTCTTGAGACTAATTCCAAGAACAATATATTTTCCACTTTTCAGAATAGGATTTCCTAGTACTAGGCCTTCTGGCTTCAAGAATGACATACATCACCTGTTTGCTGAGGGCTGCTGGTTGGGTATTCAAGGGATAAGCCAGGCTGCAAGGTTTAGGGTTTGCAACTGAGGATGCAAAATCTGTCCCTCCTGCTGAGACAGCAGGGTAGGAGTCTGGAGAAGGTGCCAGGGTGGCACTGTTGTCAGGCTGCGTACGAGTGGGTACCAGTGCTGGCGTGCCCAGTCTGGGGCAATAAGAATTGCCCCTGGCCTGTTCTGTTTTATCTGGAGAGAAGGGGCAGAGGGGGAAAGGCATATATTGAGAAGTTTTCCCATTGAAAGGCTAGGGCATTCACCTTTCAGGCCTTGCCGTGAGGGTTCCTGGTGCAGAATTTGTTCAACTGGTGGTTCTTGGGGGAGGCAAAGAGGTCCACCTCTGGTGTCCCCCACCTCTGGATCAGATGGTTGAAGGTGTTGGGCTCCAATTTCCACTCATGTGGGTTTAGGAGATTTCTGCTTAAGTCATCTGCCAGTGAATTTTGTTTGCCTGGCAGAAATTGACCTTGTAGATGCACTTGGTTGCTCAAGGCTGTGTTCCACTGGGCCATGACTAACCTGCAGAGTGGGTAAGAATGGGTTCCCCCCCTGCTTGTTTATGTACCACATCACTGTGGTGTTGTCTGTTTTTATAAGCAGTTGTCCTGAAAGGCTTAGGTATTTGAAGGCTGTCAGAGTTGTACAGCTAGCATCTCTTTTTGGATTGATGTGCAGGAGAATCTGGCTTGGGCTCCAGTGGTCCTGAATGCATTTTCCTGCCATGTCAGTCCCCCATGCATAGTCTGATGCATCTGCTGTCAGGGTTTGGGCAATGAGGGGTTGAGTGAAAAGCAGTCCCTTGTTGTGGTTGCATGCTTCTGCCCACCAAAGAAACTCTGCCTTAGATAAGGTATGATAGGAATGACTGTTTCCAGGTCATGAGAATGTTGGCACCAAAGACTTTTTAAGTACCACTGAAATTTCCTCACATGCAGTCTTGCATATGGAATTAGCAGAATACATGAGGCCATGAACCCTAGGGCTTGCAGTATTTTTGTTGCAGATAGCTGGGTTCTGGTGGCCATTTGTTTGAAGTAATTTGTCAGATAGACCTGTTTTTCTGAAGTGAGAAATGCCATCTGGGAAGTTGTGTCCAAGCTTGCTCCCAGGAATACAATCTTTTGACTGGGCACCAGTTGTGATTTCTTTTCATTTATGGTGTACCCCAATGAAGTGAAAAGGCTTTTTACAAATGCCAGGTGCTGAAGTAGCAATTCCGGACTGTCTGCCTGAATCAGGCAATCATCCAAGTATGGGAAAATCTGGATATTTCTCTGCCTGTAGTATGCAATGGCTGGAGCCAGGCACTTTGTGAATACTCTGGGCACAGTAGATAAGCCACAGGGAAGTGCAGAGAACTGACGGTACATAGACCCTGCCCTGAAACGTAGATATTTCCTGCATAACTCCCTTATGGGGATGTGCAGATAAGCTTCTTTTCAGTCTAGAGTGACTAACCAGGCATCCTTAGCTAGCATGGGGAGAAGCTGTTGCAGGGTAAACTTCTTGAATTTTGGGACCACCAGAAAGGTGTTGAGGATAGAAAGATCCAAGATTGGGCATCAGGAGCCCTCTTTTCTGGGCACCAGGAAAAGTCTGAAGTAGAAACCCTGACCGCATTGTTCCACTGGAACAGGTTGAATAGCTCTGATATTGAGCAGGGACAGTTCTTGCTTTTGATCCTCTGCCCACTGGTTTGGAGGAAGGTCTGGAAACCCGCTTGGGTTTGGCAGTGAATGGAAGTAGAATTTGTACCCCTGGGATGCAATGTTTAGGACCCATTGGTCCTGAGTGATGGACATCCATTTTTTTGCATGAAGGGCAAGTTTTCCTCCTAGGGGCACAAATATTTGAGCAGGGCTGGGAAGGATAATTGAGAAGTCATAGTGAACTTTTTCCATAAGGGTGCGGCTTCATGCTCCCTGTTTTTGTGGTGGGGGCACTCCATTGTTTAGATTTCTGCATACCCCTGAGACTGTAGTCTGGGTGGCCTGTTTCCTCTGGGTATGGTCTAGGAAGGCCTGTCAGGGGCTGGAAAGGACCAGTTTTTTGAAGGCCAATGCCTACTGAATCTAGGTGGTTGCACTTGTAAGAATTCTTTGACAGTTTGCATAGATTTAGCTTTTTCTTCCATTTTTTATGAACTTCTTCTGCTTTGGTGCCAAACAAATGGTCCTGATTTAAAGGAGCATCTAGTAATTTGGATTCAACATGATCTGGCAAGGATTGTTCCCTCAGTCAAGTGTGCCTTCTCAGTACAGACCCAGTGACTGCAGCCCTGCAAGATGCTTCTAAGGCATCAAAGCCACACTGCAAAGTATGCTTACTTGGTTTGAAGACTGCATTAGCTCTTGTAAATCTTTATTTTCTGCACAGTCCGACAATACCATCATTTTTTTGTTTAATTAGTTCCATAATATGTTGCTGGTACTTCAACATGTGAAACTGGCAATTCAATACCCTGATGGCAAGAGTTGCCTTCTTACTCCATCTGTTTAAAGCTCTGGAATCCCTGTCCAAAGGGGTAGGATTTTTGGCTGTAGTAGCCTTATTTACCTTTAGGTCCCTGGGAAATGGTCTCTGGATCAGCAGTGGGATTCTTGAAGAGAATTTGTGGGAATCAGGTACTCTGTAGTACCTGTCAGGTTTCCTAAGGGCTGGGGATAATGTATCTGGAGTTAGACTGGTTTCCATAAAAACATCAACAACATCCAGGACAGGGGGGTACAGTCAGAGGCCTGTGCTTAGGCAACTCTAAAAATTCTCAGAGTCTCTTTTTGGACTGCGGTAGTCTTGGCATTCCCAGTGGAAATGCCTTTTAAAGTATGCAAGGTTTAACAAAAAGAAAAATCCTCTGGATGGGGAGGCAGAGGGAATGGATTCCTCTGCATCTGAATCCTCATAGGTTGATAAGGCCACATCCCGGTAATCAGAAGGGTCAGAGTCATCAGACTCCTGGTCTGTAGAATGAGAATGCAACTCAATTCTTTGTCTCTTAGCAGGGGAAGGCTGGCTTCCCCTAATTAGGGTAATAAGGTCTTCAGCCATTCTAAGCATTTGTTTTTGTGGCATGGGAGCTTGAGCATGTGCTTTGGTCGTCGGTTTTCTAGGTGTAGTGCATACTCTGGGCCTGAGAAACTCAGTAGTTTTAGCTAAAAACAAAGTTGTCGGCTTAATGTGAACATTGGTAGGTTGGAATACACCCTCAGAAGCCAGTGCCTGCACAGCGGCTCCGGACCCATCCAATGTAGAGACATCCACAGGTTCCATAGTCAAAGAAGCATCTCGTGGCATACCGGACTCCGAATGGGTATTAGCAGAGGCCTGCAAATCTGTAGAAGTAGGCATCAGGGGCTGCAAAGGCACCTGAGTACAGGCGGACAGGCGACTAGCTTACCGGAAGCGTCGTCGGCAGTTTTGGACCTACGCGGTTTGTCTCTTCTCTTTATCTTTACATTTTTTCAAAAGATCGGTAGTCGGATGGCTTATCAAAGCCATTTTAGAATACAGAGATTGAGAGCGAAAGAATTTAGAGATAAAGATAGCCCAAAGACAAATGGTTTGGGCATTAAACAAGGCACAAAACCAACAGCGAGGGACGTCGTGGTCTGGGCCTAAACAGGTGACGCAGTAAGAATGCAAATCTCTGCGAGGTATTTGCTTTCCACAGGCAAGGCAATTGTTAACTTTTTCTGACATCGGTTAGAGCAAGAAAAAAGGGTCCCCAATGGGGTACTTAGCTTTAGAAGACTTCAGGTTTGAAACTCAAAAATCAAAAATTTCAGGTAGCGGCCGACCGGCACTTAGAAACTGCTTCTGCTTCAGGCTCCTTCTCGGCAAGAAAGACTGATGTAATAGCGTTGGCTGCATGTTTTATACCCCTGACGACCTGACATCATGAAAGAAGCAACAGCATCCAACACAGAAATACTAAAACTCTGGTATTCGGGTCGACTGAGGGCTACCTGCAGGCAGATAACCCAAATGTGATGACTGCAACAGTGAAACAAGAACATCTGCTCCTATAAATTCAAAATTTTGTGTTGGGGTTAAATGTGACTTCTAGATTTACTGTAATCCCCAGGTGGAAGCAGATGTTGAGGGTGTAATCTCTGGCTACCATTGATGCTTCATCAAAGTGGTTATGAGCCAGTTGTCAATGTACCAAAATGCACTGAATCCTTGCAGTCTCAAGTGAGCTGCTACTACTGCCATGCATTTTGTGAACACCTTGGGTGCTGTTCTGTGCTGTGGTGAGACCAAAAGGCAGCACTCTGGATTGGTATTGACTGGCTCCTAGCTGGAAGCGGAGGAAATTTCTACAGCATTTGTCCATCTTTATACGGTAATATGCATCCTGAAGGTCTATTAAGCACATCCAGTCATCTTTTTTCAGAAAGGGGAGAATAGATTGTGCCATGACCATCTAGGACTTATCCAAACAGATTTGTTCAGCACACTGAGATCCAAAATTTGGTCTCCAGTCCCCTGCCTTTTTTGGCATTAAAAAGAATCTTGAGTAGGTTCATAGGTGTGTACTAGGCTAATGGCCCTGGAGCCTTTACAAGCCTAGCCCATAGGATTACCCTGGCATTGTGCCACCCGACCTTAGTTCCCAGTGCCACTGTTGAGTAGAGCCACTGGAGTGATCCCTGGGGTGAGATTTCTATTTTTCATCTACTCATCAAGATTTCTCTTGAAGAGGGCCAGTGAGGTGCTCTGCTTGACATGTATGGGAAGTCTATTCCATAGCATGGGCAATCTCTGGGTTATGAACCTGTCCCTCCAGCATGTTCTATTGATTGTGGTAATGAGGCTGGAGTGTGTGGTGTGGAGGGATTGGAATTTCTTTAGATGTAGCATTTCTAACAGAGCTGGGTCAGACATGGCTTTGTAAGTAAAGCAGAGATTGCCTCTAAGTAAGCGATATGAGATGGAGATCAGTTGGGACTTTTTTTTAGTCTGTCCATATTGGACAAGTGTTAAGTGTTTAAGTGCTAGGATCCTCTTTGTGAGGTACTTTTGCGGCCTCTCTAGTTGTTGCAGGTGTCTCGTGAGGTACATGCCAAATGGGGCAATGTACTCAATGATTGGCCTAATGAAGGAAGAGTAGCGGGAGACAATGACCTCTTTATTCCTGGATCCAAAACCCTTAGTAATGAGATGTGCCACACAGAAGGACTTTCTGATCTCAGTGGCAATGTGATGGTCCAAAGAGAGGTTGCTGTCAACCTATGTTCCCAGATATCTTAGAACGCCTTCTGTGTTCAGTGAATTACCATAGATGTGGTAATTCATGGGAACTGGGTTTTTCCCAAGGGGGATGACGACACATTTTTTGGCACTGGGCCATGATTTTGACACCAGTCGCTGGTCTCAGTGAGGCCTTTCTGTAGCATGTCAACATCAATTGGGGAGTTGATAATAGCTCCGAACTTGCACTCATCTGTGAAATTTGTCAGCCAGAGTCCCTTCGTGTTGGTCTGGACTTCAAAGAAGTAGATACCAAACAGGAGAGGACCCAGGACTCCACTCATGACTGGTCAGCAGTCTGACTTGGAGTCAGCTACTTTCACACTGTGGGTTCTGTAAGCCAGTTTGCAACCCACCTAGTGATATAGGGGTTGATGCCTAGCTTAGTTTTTCTACGATTCCTGAGTGGGGAATGGTATCAAAGGCTTTGGCCAGATCAAGGTAGGCTGTATGAACCACTTTGCCTTAATCCACAGCTCAAGTGACGGACTCAAAAAAGTCAAGCAAGTTGAGCAGGCATGATCTACCTTTCATAAAACCAAACTGTGTGGGATCCAGAGTTTGGAGATTTCCTTATATCCTTGTATATCCTTGTTTATTAGGTCCATAATGATGCATTTCATAGCTTTGCATATCAGACTCAGGCTAGTTGGGCAATAGTTCCCAGGGTCTGTAGTCACTCCTCCTTTGTGGAGAGGGAGGACTGTAGCAGTGCACCATTCAGTAAGGACAAAGTCTGAGGTGAGGCTGTGACTGAACAGGGCACACAGGTGAGGTGTCAGTTCACTCTGTAGTTCATGTAGAACACAGTCAGGGATATTGTCAGGTCCCATAGAAGCTACATTCTTGGCCTTGGAGAGTGCTGTTTTAACCTGTGCAGCAGTAATACTGGGTGTCTGGCAGTCTACTGGTATTGTAATTTGTCCTTGGGGGGGGAAGAGAGGGGTAAAGCTGGCACTAAGTCTGTCAGCCAGCATATTGGCAATATCTGTTGGCTCGGTATAGGAGGTACCATTGTGCAGTAGCTCAGTGCAAATCTGGGTACTGCCATTAATATTCTTTATATAACTATAGAAGGCTTTGTGGTTGTCTTTATTATCTGCTGCAATTCTGTTTTCATAGCTAGCTTTAGAGGATTTGATGAGGCTGATAAGAGAGTTTTTCCAGTCTTGGGACTTCACCTTATTCCGCATCAGTTTCCTGCTTCTAGAGTTTATTTATGGCAGAGGACCACCAGGTTGGCTTCGTTTTTTGGAGGATAGCGCCTTGGTTCAATTGAGTATGGTGTATGTGTTCGTACAGTGCATTGGTGTATGATTCAGCGGTCATGCAACTATTCTCCATTTGCATGGGTGCCTTGAAATTAGGCACCTCTGTTTTTAGGAGCCCAAAGTTAGCTTTGGAGAAGTTTTTCATGGTGGTTACCTTTGCACGGAGAGGGGTGGATTTTCAAGGGGATTAGTTTGTGGTTGGATCTAACCAGGGAGGAGTTGACTACTGGTGTAGAGCAATGGTTGCCCATGTTAGTAATGACCAGGTCAAGGATGTTCCTACCTCTAGTGGGGGTAAGAACGAGCTGGTCCAGGGCATTGGAATTAATGAATTCCAGGAAACTTTGGGCAAGTGTATTGGTACATGAGTAGTTTTCCCAATTAATGGAAGGGTAGTTGAAGTCGCCCAGTATGAGAGTGTTAAGTTGGACCCTAATATTCTCCAGGGTGCTTAGAAATGTGGAGGGTGAGTCTTGGGACATGGTTGGAGACCTATAGCAGGGTACAACCTTAATCGCTGTCTTATCCAATGTTAGCTGCACCTGAAGTATCTCAGATACATTATGTTGGGTTACTAGTCTGGAGGTGTGCGCATCCTTTATGAATATGGAAACAACACTTCCTTTGGAGCTTCGGTCCAAGTTCTGGGGACAAAAGGTAGCCTGGTAGTACAGGGGTGCTTTCTGCTGCCTTGTACCAGGTCTCTGTTACAGCACAAATGTTGATGTTCTCCATTTTAAGGAGTGCTTCAAACGAGTGCATTTTGAGATTTAGACTTCTAGCATTGAGCAGCATGACCCTCAGATTGCATTTGTTTGTAACTGTTACAGTGGTAATTTAGTCTTTGGAACATTGCCTAAAAAAGGCACTATAGGGGTGGCAAGAGCCTTGGCCAGTATCCAGAAGCCCAGAGGTGACAGATGCAGGCCATCTCTGGCAAAGCATCAAGGTCTGCCAATCATGTCATCCCAGGCAGACAGGTACTGGATCCCCTTAGAATGACACCAGAAACGTAGCTAATTGTTGAAATCAATAATTTTCTTCTTGTAGTGTGGTATCATTCTGGGTGATGGTAGGATGCTGCTCAGGGCTAGGGTCATACCCACCTGGGCTACATAATCCAAGAGCTCCTCCATGCTTCTTTTCATGTAGTCCAGGGAGGTAAATCTCAGGTCATTCACACCCACATGTACAATGACAGAGTCATATTTGTACGTGTTGTTGAGGGACCTGAGTGTGTGCATTATGTGGCGGATCCTGACACCTGACAGGCAGCTGTTACTTTCTCCTTATTCAACTTAGCGAGTGGGACATCAGTGTACCTCACTATTGAGTCACCTATGACTAGTGTGTTGGGCATGCTGTTTTGCCTTAGGGGCTTTGGTTGAGTGGCACACTGTTTAGGAGAGTTATGTGTCTCATGATTAGTGTTGTGTTGTGGTCAAGTGCACTTCTGCCTTGGAGGTCTCTGCTGTTTGGGTAGATTTTTATTGAGAGCCTCAGCAAAGGTGGGTGTGTGTGTTTTTTTTTTTTTATGTGAAGGCAGTGCTGGTGTGTGTTCTGGAGGACTATGTGTTCCATGTGGTGTGGTGCAAGTATTGACCTTCTCCTCTTGACCAGCTATTCCAGTCTTGGCTGGAGAGTGCGTGGCTTTCAGTTTGGATATATAAGTGCGTCTCTCGCAAGTGTGAGTGTTGGGAGATAAGAGGATAGGGTTGTCAGTGTACATGAGGCAGTTGCTACATTGCCTCAGGGTGCCCAATTTTACCAGGTTAATATGAGAAAGCACAGGGAAGTGTTCCGGATCCTTTCTGGTCTGGTGGGACTTCTTGGATGACTCTTTTTTTTCCAGCAGTTTTTGAATTTCTTGCACTGCTGAATCCCTCTGATTGGGTGGAACATTGGGGATTTTATTGAGTACAGGGGGAAGGTGAGAAAAGGGAATGATATAGAGTCTGGATATGATCTATTGCACCCAGGAATCTGTTATGTTTAGCCAGGTATTTAGGTGCAAGTACAAGCGTCCCCCAACTGTCTCCAGAGGAAGACAATCAGACCTCACTTCAGGAATGCTGAAAGGGTTTCCCTGAAAAAAGCAGTCCCTGTAGCCCTGATTTTGCAGACCACACCTGCCACAACGGCAGTCTCTTCAGTTTTCGTTCCCCCATCTGCCCCTAGGGGAACACCCTCCACGTGCATCTTGGAAAGACCCTTGGGATTTCTTGAACCACATTACCACCACCTCTCTGATTCCTAGAAAATGACCTTTGGGGGATGGAGAAATGTACACCCACAGCAGAAAGTGCATCCTTCTCACACCTGGATAAAGTCTCTCTTACTTTCAGTTCAAAGAAGGATGTTCCATCAAAAGGAGCATTGTTGAAGGTAGACTTGAATGGTTCCACAAAATCACACAGGCACATTCAGGTGTGTCCCTTATAGCTTTGCCTGTACTCAGTGCTCTGGATGTCCCTTCAGCTGTATGGGTGATCATCCTCATGAATTGGACACAGACTCCAGGGTGGCTAACTGGGAAGCCACTTTTCTCTTGGACTCCCACCCGCCAGGGTGTCTGATGACTCTTTAATCAGATCATGTTGGAGTCTAGTGAACTGTACAAAAAAATTCAAGGACCTAATGGAGAAAGTCGATGAAGCATAGACCCATTTCCCATATTTGTCCACAGCCCGAAACTCCCTGTTGTGCAGATGGACAGAGGAACTCTCCTCAGCAAGTTCCTTTTTAGTGGTGGCCGCTATGACCATAGCATCTACAGCTAACCCCTTGGCCAAGAACTGTTTATCTTCAGGGGTGGAAAGTAACTTATCTGGTCTTTTGGGGATGGGCTTGATGGTGTCTGGAGCCTTCCACATCTACTGTGAGTTCATCACCAGACAGTGTCACCCAAGAGGTAGATGGGTGGGTGCCAAAAGCCTGCAGGCAAACACATTCCTCAGAGAAAGGGTTTTGGGACTTCCAGCCACCTCTCTGTTAATGAGACATCTTCAGGAGTTGACCATGGGGATTTTGCAGAACCATTCAAGTCTTCCTTCGACAATGCTCTTTTGAAGGAACATCCTTGTTTGGCCCATTTTCATATACAATAATGGATATGGATAGCACATCATACTTACATAGATCAGGGGAAACACACATGCACATTAATTACAGACATTAGATATTACTGAGGAGACTATATACATGAGACAAGTTGGTCTTTACAATTCTATGATTCAGATCAGTGTGATTCTGCTTGATAGTTAAATAATTTTGTTTATTATAATGTACTTAGTATACATATCTTATAGTACAGGGTTGAGAAAGGAGGGGAATTACAGGAGACGGAAAGTATGAGATTGAAACTTATTAGTTTATTAGTAAAGTGTGGGGTATGGATATGGAAGAAGCAAAAGGGAGAAAGAAAAGTTAGGGGACTATATAGTGATGATAGTAGTGTAAGGTATAGGTAAAATGCAAGAAAAGAGAAGTTACGTACTTACCATAATGTTCCATGTGAATTGTTCATCTCACCTTCATTCTTACACATGGGTTCGGAGCCGATCCATCGGCTCAGAGTCAGCCGCTTTCACAAGCTCAAGGTTTTACAGTAGCTCGAGGCAAAGTCCCTATTCCCATAATGCTCTCTGTCTCACCCCAGATCTAGTTTGCTGATCCCAACATGTAAAAACATAATGACACATAAAAGCCACTCCAGCCGGAGTAAAACACCTAGAACAAGACCCACCAGGCCACAAGTCTTACTCATTCTTAGAGAAACTTGCAGGAGGAAGGCAGGTGGGAGTGTAAGAATGAAGGCGAGATGAACAACTCACATGGAACATTATGGTAAGTACATAACTTCTTTATGTGAAGTTGTTCAATCTCGCTGTTCATTCTTGCACATGGGTAGCGTCCCAAGCACCCTAATCCTGGGTGGCTCACAGGAGTATATTCTTGAGGACAGTGGAACCAAAGGAAGCCCTGTTCCTGGAGGCCCTATCTACTTTGTAATGCATGATGAAGGTATGCGGCTTAGACCAAGTGGCAACTGCCCATATAGTGTCCAAAGGCAGCCTAGCCGCATAAGCTGAGTAAGTAGAAATAGCCCTAGTGGAATGCGCTTTCACGCCATGTTCTAATGGTTGATTCACTGAGGAATATGTAAATTTTATGCAGTCAGTTAACCATTTGGAAAGAGTAACTTTGGATACTGGTAGCCCTTTCTTAGTGTCAGCATGAGAAACAGAGTTGTTCTGATTTTCTAAATTCCTTTGTTCTGTCCAAATAGAATCTTAACTGCCTGTGAACATCAAGCTTATGCAACATATACTCCAACTTGTTAGAATGGTTACTAAAGAAAGTTGGGAGTTCAATAGTTTGATTCAGGTTAGTCTTGGAACACACCTTTGGAAGGAAGGCTTAGTCCTCAGTGATACTCTGTTGGGATGAAACAACAAATATGGGGGTTTGATAGATAAGGCCTGAAGTTCAAACACTCAATGCGCTGAGGTAATGGCTACCAAGAAAAATTGTTTTCCACGAGAGAAATTTTAAATGGCAGGATGATACAGGCTTAAAATTCAGATTCCCGGGAGTAAAAGGTTGTCTAACAGGCAGTCTACCCTTTAAGAAGGCCCTACATAGTCTAGGAGACATTAGGTTAGAACCTTCAGATCCGAGGTGGAAATTCAAAATTGCAGCCAATTGAACTCTTATAGTGGCAGCTGCAGCAACTTCATGAAAAAGCTTAGTCAGGAATTCCAGAATGCTAGCAATTGGGGTGATGTAAGGATTAGTATTATGCTGGGAAGCCCAAAAAGCAAATCGCTTCCATTTCCTGGCGGACAACTTTCTAGTGGAAGCTTTATGAGAAGATACAAGAATATGCTGTACCTCCGATGAAAAATCGTGTGACCTGGCTAAGTTGGGAATTGGAGCAGCCAAGCTGTCAATTTGAGGGAATGAAGAGAGGGATGAAGAGGCCCTGACGAATGTGTCAGTAGATCTGGTACTGGGTCCAGAATCCAAGGTTCCCCCAGTTGGTGGAGTCGAAGGAAGGGAAACCAAATCTGCCGAGGCCAAAACGGGGCTACTAAAATTACAGTCCTCCCCCGGGCTTTGGCTTTCTGTAAGAATTTCGGAATCAGGGGAGTTGGTGGAAAGGCATATAGGAGTTCTGGGGGGGCCAATCATGTATGAGCGAGTTCACTGGGCTGTCCCCTGGTGGGGGATTCAGGGCAAAGTAGCTTCTGCATTTGGCATTTATAGGGGATGCAAACAGGTCGCAGCACGGCTGGTCCCATCTGTGGAAAATCATCTCTGCAACCTCGTCTTTGAGGGACCACTCGTGTGGCATCAGAATGGTTCTGCTCAGTTTATCCACGATCATGTTGATTTCCCCCAGATGTGCGTTGCTATCAGAAAGCACCCGATGGATACAGCCCACTGCCAAATTCTCAAAGCCTCTCAACATAAGGGGTAAGACTTGGTTCCCACTTGTTTGTTGATATACCAGACCACAGACATGTTGTCGGTCTGGATCGCAATTGTTCCCAGAGGTAGAGAGTCATGAAAGTACTGCAACACCAAAAGCACCGCTCTCAACTCCAGGACATTGGATGTGCAACTGTGACTCTGTCTCTGACTAGGTGCCTTGGGCTGTTCTTCCCTAAAAAAGCCCCCTCACCCTATCAGAGAAGCGTCCATGTTCACCGTGGCTGATGGCAGGGGAAAAAAACAAATGGGTGACCTACTGTTACCTGACTGCTGGTCAACCACCAAAGAAGATCCTTTCTGCAAGAATCTGTAATCATTATCAAGAATGACATCGGAAGTTGTTGGTAAGACCACTGAGTGAAGAGCAACCATTGAAATATTCTCATGTGCATATGCCCCAGAGGAAATGCTAGGAGTGTTGCTGCCATGGTACCTAGTAGTTTCAGTACTTGAGAGGCTGGTACTTTTTTTCTCGTCAGAATGTCTGATACCGGTTTTCGAAGAATGACTATTCTGTCCACTGGCAATTTTACCATGGTGGTGGTGGTGTCTAAGTCTGCTCCGATAAAGGAGTTACACTGTGATGGTGACAATGCAGACTTGCCAAAAATTTATAGTTATTCCTAACTGACAGCACAGATTGAGTGTGTGATCCCTGGATAGAATTAGTTGATGCCTGGAAGTGGCGGTAAGGAGCCAGTCATCCAGATACGGAAACACTTGGAATCCTAGATGCCTCAGGTGAGCCGTAACCACTGCCATGCATTTGGTAAACACTCTGGGGTCTGCTGTGAGACCGAGGGGCAGTGCTCGGAACTGGTAGTGACTGGCTCCCAGCTGTAAACACAAGTGATCTCTGGAGGGTCTAGCCATTTTGATATGATAGTACTCATCCTTGAGATGTATAGAGCACATGATAGTACTCATCCTTGAGATCTATAGAGCACATCCAATCGCCCGTTCCTAGGAATGGAAGAATCAATTGAAGCATGACCATCAAGAAAGTACAGTTTTGTACCTACCATAAATGTAGATGTTCGAGTGTATATACTGCTGCAGTCATCACACTTGGGTTATCCAGCCATCAGGCGGTCCCGCAGTCGGCCGAATCCCAAAGTCTTGGTCCGGCGTCGGTTGTCGTCGCTTCTTCCCTGACGTCAGTGTGACAGGGGGATAAAAGAGGCAGCCAACGCCATTTTCTTCAGTTTTTCTTGCCCCAGATGTCAGGTGCCCCCAACTAGGAAGGCAATACAAATAACTATGCAAAATACCTTAGTAGATAAACAATAGTATTAGCTGTTAGCAAATACACCATATAGGCATGCATCCATTAGATTGATGTACATGGAGTTATAACTAACACCCTGGTATGCAGAGGGGATGGTGGGAGGGTAACCTGGACTGCAGCAGTATATACACTAGAACATATACATTTATGGTAGGTACAAAACTGTACTATGTTCATCATGTAATACTGCTGCAGTCATCACACTTGGGTTGAATCCCAAAGCTATGGATGGGTGGCTGGTACTAAACTGGGTTAGGTGAAGCTAGGATGCCCTGCAGAACTGCCGTGGCAAAACCAGCTCTGGTTTTTGAATATAATGGAAGGTGGTAGTGCTTGATAAAGGTGCGCACTGAACTCCAAGTAGCTGCTTCCAGAATGTCCTTGGTTGGAACCCCCCTGAGAAAGGCTGCTGAGGTTGCTGTAGCCCTGGTAGAATGGGATCTAATATTAACAGGCACTGCTTTCCCATGGTGCGAGTAGCAAAAACGGATACAATGTGCTATCCATTTGGAGATGGTCTGTTTTGAAATAGCCTTTCCTTGTGAACCTGCAGCATAGGATACAAAGAGTTGGTCAGTTTTTCTGAAGGTCTTTGTCTTATCCAAATAGTAACGTAGCTGTCTGTGAATGTCCAAAGAGTGAAGGAGACTTTCTCCTTTATTCTGGGGGTTTGAATAAAAGGTGGGTAAATGAATGGTCTGATTCAAAGCCATACTGGATACTACCTTTGGCATAAAGGTAGGGTTAGTTCATAAAGAGACTCTGTCCTGATGGAAAATGATGAAAGGTTCCACTGCCATAAGTGCCTGTAGTTCTGAGACCCTGCGTGCTGAGGTGATAGCCAGCAACAGAGCTGTTTTCCATGACAAGTATTGTAGTTCTGCTGAGAAGGCTGGTTTGAAAGGAGGCAGTGTTCATTTTTCTAAAATGAAGTTGAGGTCCCAAGCTGGCGTTGGGGGGTTTTGGGGGGGTCTTATATTCTTAGCCCCTCTGAGAAACTGCCTTAGTAAAGGGTGTGAGAATATGGGAGGATCCGTATTATATTGAGCTGAAATGGCTGAAGCATGGATCTTAATGGATGAGAAAGAAAGGCCTTTGTGTAGCATCTCAGTTAAGTATTGCAGTATTTGAGGAATGTTTGGTATCCAAGGATTTTGACCTTTAGCCTGGTTCCATGCACAAAATCTTTTCCATTTGTCTCAGTAAGTTTTTCTGGTGCTGGGCCTCCTGGCCTCCAAAATGACATTCAGGACGTCCTTTAAGAGAAGTGTTGATTGATAATTCAAGGTATTCTCCATGCAGCTAAATTTAAAGTCCTGAGCTGACTGTGAAGGATCTGAGAGTTTTGCTGAGTCAACAGAAGTGGGAATTGAGGTAAGATCCATGGAGGGCTGTGAGTCAAGGTCCTTAGTAATGGGTACCAGTGCTGACGTGGCCAGTCCAGAGCAATGAGGATCATTTGAGGTCTCTCTGATCTGACTTTCAGTAATACCTTGGTCAAGAGAGGTAGTGGTGGGAAGGCATAGACTGTCAATGCTGTCCAACTGAATGATAGGGCGTCCACTTTCCAGGCTAGGGAATGATAAGTCCTTGTGCAAAATTTCTGTAGTTGGCAATTGTTGGGGGAGGCAAATAGATCTATGTCTGGGTGTCCCCACCTTTGAGTTATCATTGAAAATACTTGTGGGTGTAGTCTCCACTCGTGAGGATCTGCCAAATTTCTGCTTAATTTGTCTGCCAATATGTTTTCCTTTCCTGGCAGGAATTGTGCTTGCAGTTGTACTTTGAAAGTCAATGCTGTGTTCCACAAGGTCATTGCCTGTCTGCATAAAGGGTAGGAGTGTGTTCCTCCCTGTTTGTTTATGTACCACATAACTGTGGTGTTGTCTGTCCTTATTAGTAGTTGTCCTGGATGCAAGAGGTCCTTGAAGGCTGTCAGTGCATTTTGTACAGCTAGCATCTCCTTTTGGTTGATGTGTAGATGCATTTGTTTTGCGGACCATTTGCCCTGTATGCAATGTCCTGCCATGTGTGCTCCCCAGGCGTAGTCTGAAGAATCTGTTGTCATAGTTTGGTTTGCTAGAGGCAAGACAAAAGGAAGACCCTTGTTTATTTGACATGCTTGAGTCCACCATAGGAACACTTTTTGAAGGCAGGGAATGAGAGGTATACTTGTTTCGAGGTTGTGCCTGTGTTGAGTCCTTAGACTTTTCAGGTACCATTGTAATTTCCTCATATGCAGCTTTGCATGTGGAATTAGTTGAATGCAGGATGCCATGAACCCCAATGCCTGCAGGATTTTCCTTGCAGTGAGCTGGGTAAAAGTTGCCATCTTTTTGAAGTATTGGGTCAGTTGTTTTTGTTTGTCTGGCATGAGATAAGCCATCTGGGCCATTGTATTTAACCTGGCACCCAGGAATATTATGTCTTGTGAGAGTATTAGCTTTGACTTCTTTTTGTTTACTGTGTACCCTAGGCAACTTAGCAGCTTTGTTACAAATGCCAGATGCTGTAATAGAATGGCCTTGCTGTCCGCTTGGATCAGGCAGTCATCCAGATATGGATAAATTTGTATTCCTCGTTGTCTGCAGTATGCAATTACTGATGCCAGGCATTTCGTAAATACTCTGGGCGCAGTAGATAAGCCAAAGGACAATGCAGAGAATTGATAATGTGTTGTACCTGCCAAAATCTGAGGTATCTTCTGCAATCTTCTCTGATAGGGACATGCAGGTATGCCTCTTTGAGGTCCAGCGTTACCAGCCAAGACTCCTTGCCCAGCATGGGAAGAAGCTGCTGTAGTGTGAGCATTTTGAATTTGGGTACCTCCAGGTAAGTGTTTAGAATTGAGAGGTCTAAAATGGGTCTCCAGGCTTTGTCCTTTCTTGGTACTAGAAATAGTCTTGAGTAAAAACCTTGACCTTGCTCCTTTGTAGGTACCTTTTGAATTGCTTTCATATCCATGAGAGCTGAAATTTGCATTTGTGCCTCTGCCCATTGGTTTGGAGGCAGATTTGGCATGCCTCTCATCCCTGGTAAAGTGTGAAAATGAAATCTGTAGCCTCGGGTAATAATATCCAGAACCCATTTGTCCTTTGTTATGATGCGCCAATTTTGTGGAAATAGAGCCAATTTTCCTTCCAAAGGTGCTGCCAGGGCAATTTTGCTTGGCAGGCGAAGAGGAAAGTCATTGTGTTTGTTTCCTGAAGGGTTGAGATCTTTCGTCTCCACCTCTTTGAGTTGTTGTGTGCCATTGTCTAGGCCTGAAAGAACCTTGTGGCTGGCCTCTGCCCCTTGGGCATCTGTACCTACCCCTTTGGGGTCTGTCTAATGCAGGAAAGGACCAGTTTTTTTGATGGCCAGTTTCTGCTGAAATGAGGAGGTTGTACCTGTAAAAAATCTTTAACTGTCTGCATAGATTTTGCCTTTTCTTCCATTTTCTTTAAAACTTCCTCTGCTTTGACACCAAATAACACATCTTTCTGCAATGGAGCATCCAATAACTTTGCTTTGACATGTTCTGGTAAGGCTTGCTCTTTTAGCCAAGCATGTCTATGTATTACAGATCCTGCTCTACATGAGGCTTCCAATGAATCAAAACCACACTGTAAGGTATGCTTTCCCACCTGTTCTGCTGCATGCAGCAAATCCTGCATCTCTTTGAAATCAGGTTGATCTGTCTGAGGGATCATTTTCTGCTTTAACTGTGTAATCAAGTACTGCTGGTATTTTAGCATGTGGAATTGGCAGTTTAAGGCCCTCATGGCCAAAGTGGCAGACATATACACTTTCTTCCCCCATCTTTCTAATGCTCTGGAATCTCTTTCAGAAGATAGTGGATTCTTAGCAGTAGAGGCCTTAACCCCCTTGGGACCCTGGGAAATGGTTTTGGGGTCTGCAACAGGGCTTTTATATAGAAACTTATGAGAATCAGGAACTCGGTAGTATCTGGCTGGTTTAGCTGGTGCAGGAGGTAAGGAATCTGGGTTTAGACTAGATTCTGTGTAAACATCATCCAAAATGTCTAAAACTGGAGGAATTGCAAGGGGTCTATGCTGTGGTAGAAGAAGAAACTCACGGAGTCTTTTCTTAGAGTCAGAGTAATCTTGGCCTTCCCAGTGGAAGTGTTCCCTCATGGTGTGTAAAGTTTCCCCAAAAGAGTAGTCTTCAGGGGGGGAGACAGAGGGAATGGACTCTTCAGCATCTGAGTCTTCATAAGGAGGGAAGGAATAATCCTGGTCCTCAGAGTTAGCTGAGGAAATGGATGCTTGGTCAGAGGAAGGATAATCTTCCTCCAGTCTAGGCCTTTTGTCAGGAGGGGGTTGTGAACCCCTGATAAGGGTAATTAAATCCTCAGCCATCTTAAGCATCTGTTTTTTAGGCATAGGGGCCTGTGGAGGGGACTCTGGACCCAGTTTCCTAACTTTTAAGGGGGCTTTAAGTTTAGCATAAGACTTACTAGAGATAGTTGTCGGTTTGAAGACACCTTCAGAAACCGAAGGCCTGTCCAAAATCTCTGGATCACCGTCAGGGTTGGCGTCCGAGGGGTGAGATGGAACCGGCTCCTGAGGCCCAGCTGATTCGGTCTGGGAGGCCGTCAGAATTTCTAAATCTGCGGTAGTCAGGGGCTGCGTAGTCACCTGGCTGAAAACCGGAGAACCGGTGGCAGGCCTTGCTGAGGCCTCGGTATCTGGTCTTGGCCTTGGTTGCCTGTCCTTATCCTTGCGTTTTTTAATCATTGCTGATGTCGGTTGCTCCGACGACATGCTATAATTAAATTTTATGCCAAAATGATGGGCGAAATCTGCCCGACGCTTGATTGTACGTTTGTTGAACCTAGCACAAAACCGACAACTAGAGATGTCGTGGTCTGGGCCTAGGCAAGGAATACAATAAGAATGAAAATCCTTATGAGGTATTTGCTTCCCACAAGAAATGCAATTATTAACTTTGTCTGACATCGGTCTGAGGCAAGAAAAGTTTCCCCAATGGGGTACTTAGCTTTAGAGAAGACTTCGGGCTGAAATTCGATTAGAAAATCTCAGGAGCTAGCCGACCAGCACTTGCGAACTGCTTCTGCTTCGGGCACCGCACAGCAAGAAAGACTGAAGAAAATGGCGTTGGCTGCCTCTTTTATCCCCCTGTCACACTGACGTCAGGGAAGAAGCGACGACAACCAACGCCGGACCAAGACTTTGAGATTCGGCCGACTGCGGGACCACCTGACGGCAGGATAACCCAAGTGTGATGACTGCAGCAGTATTACACGATGAACATCTACTTTTTTATGAAGGTGTTGAGTCTGCTGAGGTCCAAGATGGGTCTCCAGTCCCCTGTTTTCTTTGGAATTAAAAAGAATCTGGAGTAGGTTCCGGATCCTACTTGGTCTGCTGGGACTGGTTTGAGGACTCTCTTTTCCTGCAGCCTTTGGACTTCTATGGCTGCTTGATCCCTGAGACTGGGTGGAACATCTGGGATTTTCCTTCGAACAGGTGGGGGTTTTGAGAACGGGATGATGTAACCTCTGGTAACAATGCTTTATTCCCAAGAATCTTTTGTAATGTCTAGTCAGGTGACTGGATACAAAGACAAGCGACCCCTGACTGCCTCCAGAGTAGGACAGTCGGGCCTCCTTTCAAGAGTGCTGGTAGGGCTTGCCAAAGAACTGATCACTGTTGCCCTGGTTTTGCAGACCCCCTCTGCCGCCTGGGCAGCGTCTTCCATTATTACCCCCTCCTCTGCCCCTGGAAGGGGGTTCACTACATGTGTTCTGAAAAGCTCCTTGGGACTTCCAGAACCACATTTTTCCAATCTTTTGCCCTTTGGAGAATGGTCTAGTAGGGGTGGAAAAATGGACTCCTATGGCAGATAGAGTCTTTCCATCTTGCTCACACCTATTGAGGGTCTCCTTGACTTTAGGCCCGAAAAGTGACGAGCCATCAAATGGAGTATTAATGAAGAAAGACTTAAAGGCTTCTGCAAAGGAGCATAAGTGCATCTAGGAATGTCTCCGAAGAGCTATTGCTGAACCCGCTGCCCGACTTGAACTATCAGCTGCATAAGAAATGAGCTGCATGGACAAGTTGACTATGGAATTAAGGGTATTAAGCCAGGCTGTCACCTTATCAGAGACACATCAATCTGTACTACCTTGCAGAGCATCTCCAAGCTCTTTTAGGAGATCTCTTTGAAGATGGGTAAAATGTGTCAAGTAATTGAGCGATCGCATAGCAAAAGTCACAGAACTAAAGATGTGTTTCACATACCTGTCCATAGTCCTGGAATCTCTATTAGGAGGATGGACAGTAGAAGAGGTTTCAGACATCTCTTTCTTGGTGGCCGCCACCACCACCATGGCATCAACTGGCACTCCCTTGGTGAGGAACATTTTATCTTGGGGGGACGTAATAAATTTGTTGGGCCTCCGAGGGACAGGTTCCATAGTATCAGGAGACTCCCACGCCCTTCGAGCAACCAATTCCATTAGTTCATCAAAGGGCAGAGTCACCCAGGAGGTGGAGGGTTGAGACCCAAAGGCCTTCAGGAGCACTGACTTATCAGTAGGGCTAATGGACTGCCAGTCACCCCTCTGCTTAAGGACTTCAAGGATATCAGAAAAGGAGATATCCTCCAAGGGGGACCATGGGGACCCTTCTGACTCCTCTAAATCAATGTCTGATGTAATAGACTCCTCCGGGGAGTCCAAATGCCTCCTCTTGTAAAGCTTCTTCTTGGGAACCTCATCAGTGGGGGCTTCTGGTGAGGTCTCAGTAGAACATGGGTCATCCAATGGGGCTACCTGAGGCTCTGGGTCTCGCCGCTTTACAGGGACCTGTGATGTAGAGGCAGAAAATGGCACTTTAGGGGAGGAGGAGGAAAGCCCTGAGGATGGAGTCTTGGAAGACATAACCCTCCTCATAGCATCAAAGGCTCCACTGCTCTGACGCGAGGAAGTAGCTGATTTTGAAGACTGCAACCTCCCCGGTGCCAACACAGTGGGCTCCGACCTAGAGGAAGGAGCCAAGCTTATCCGCATTGAAGCTCTGAGGGGAAGGATCAGAATCAACACATCTGTTCGACTCTCCCCCCAGAGCCGACCAGAGAGTGTCAGCTCCCAGACTCCTCAAATGACACTGAAGCAGTCTGAGTTGACAGAGTCGATAGCACTGGAACAGGCCTTGGCTCCAAAGGATCCACAATCATCAGTTCCCCTCCCTGGCTCCGAAGGCCCGGCTCGGCTTGGAGGAGGAGTAGACACAGTAGGTAAAATGGTCTTCGGCTCCAAAACAAGTTGGGTCGAAGCTGATAATAATTTGGCTAGTGCCTGGTTCTCGAGAAGCCTCTGCACCACTCGGTCCACATTGGAGAGCGTTCTCGATGAACTAGTCAAAGGTATACCGGGGACCAGCTCCGAAAACCCGGCTTGGTGCATGGCTCCAAAGACTGCGGAGCAGCGACCACACCTTAACAGCAAGGCTTGGAGCCAATGACTTAGGCTCTGATGAGGCTTTAGAGGACTTTGATTCCTTCGATGACTTGGAAGCCTGGTCAGCCTAGTCCAAAGACTCCTGGAAATCTGGTTTCAGCAAACCCCTGTCCACCAGTTTTCTCCTGCGCTGCAGTAACACCCTGCTGCTAAAAGAGTGGCAAATGGAGCAATCCTCCGGGAAATGGACTGCCCCCAAACAGTAAACACAACTGAAATGCAAGTCAGTTAATGACATTTTCTACCCGCACTTAGGGCATTTTTTAAAACTGGACATTTGTTTCTCTCTCTGATCAGCCATATCAACAGCAAAAAATTATATGCACCAATCAGATAGCAAATCTATGTAAAGCTACTAATAACAGCTAATAACACAGCACATACACAGCAAATACTAAGCAGAAATCTACAGAATATATATATATATATATATATATATATATATATATATATATATATATATATATATATAAAATGCTAACCACAATTTAACTAACTTCTTTCAAAAAGTTATAATAGGATAGGGAAAAACACCATTTTAGCAAACAACAAAACCACAAAATTTCTCATCAAAAAAGCGAGGACAAGCCTAAACGCAAAACTAAGGCTAACTAGCCGAAAACACTCTAGTTAGAGAAAATTGCAAGATTTTAAGAAAAGCAAGAAATACTGGCTCGAGCTCTCTCTTGACCTCTGATCTGTTGCAGTGGCAAACTAGATCTGAGGTGAGACAGAGAGCATCATGGGATAGGGACTTGGCCTCGAGCTACTCTAAAACCTTGAGCTTGTGAAAGCGACTGACTCGGAGCCGATGGATTGGCTCTGAACCCATGTGTAACAATGAATGTCGAGATTGAACAACTTCACATTTATCAACTGTATAAACTATAATAGCAAGATGGAGAGTAATGCTATTACAGTTACAAAAAATATTTATCATTTATAAAAAAAATATATATTCCTTGTAAAACTGTTATAGAGGTTAAGAATTTTTTTTGAGAAATAATCAGTTTTCAGCAGTGATGATTACTTATAGGTGGGGATTGCAACTTTTGCAACAGTCAGGATGTATTTGGGGGACCTAGAAGGGAAAATATAACAACGAGAGTACATTTCTGAATATATTTGATATGGAAGACATTAATTCAGTAGTAGGAACTTGGAGACAATTTATATATTATTCCTTAAGGTACAACAACTGGGCTCGACTAGACAGAAATTATATTTCACAGGAACGTATGCATTTAATTGAAAGCTTTGGCATGCATCAAATAACTATTTCAGATCAGGCACCAATAAGATACAAATGCAGGGTAATAAAGTAAAAATAACACTGGTGCTTCTCCACCTACCCATTGACAAAAAGAGGAATTTAAGAAACAGGTAGTGGAAATTACTCGAGTTATTAGGGAAGATAATGTCTAACTAGTGAGTGGGATAAAATGAAAGTAGTGTGTAAAAATATGGTAGAAAAAATACATTGTTAAAAAGTAACCAGAATTATTTAGACAGGATGACAAAAGTTAAAGGGAATCTCACGGAACAAAATTAGGAGTAACTGCAGAGTGCTAAAGAGAAAATAAGGGAGTATCTGGATAATATGCACAAGTTTAGAAGGATTCCTGTTAAACAATTTTTTTTTGATAACACCACTAGAGCACAAAACCTCTTAACATGACTTAGGCAACAGAAAGTAGAAGGGGATGTTGCCAAACTTAGGAAACCTATAACAAGAATGGTAACCAGGGGTCCGGTACAGGTATTACAAATATTTCAGAAATTTTATGAAAACCTGTATAAAACAAAGAAATATAGAAAACAAAAACGGGGCACAAATAGAAATATTTATGGAAGACTTAAGAATTACAAGGTTAGAGGCAGATGAGACTCAACAAGTAACAGTTAAGATAGGAGAAAATGAGATAACAGTGAATAAATCAGTGGGAAAGTTTCCAGGAATAGATGGTATTCCTGTGGAAGTTTGGAAGCTAGGAGGGAAGAAAGTGATAAAGATCTGGAAGGTTTTGTTTAACAGTATTTTAAAAGGTAGGGAAGAACCAACATCTTGGAAGAAATCTGAGGGGGGCTGTAATACCTAAAGACAGTAAAAACTCATCAGGCCCATTTCAGTTTTAAACAATGAATGTAAAATGATTATGTCTATAATAGCTAAAAGAATAACAAAGGTGTTGCTAAAATTAATAGATATGGATCAATGTGGTTTTGTGGAGGGGAGGCAATCATTGGTAACATTAACAGAACAATGATGATCCAGAGGGAAGCAGAATGTAAGAAAATTCCGCTGTTGATGGGTCTTGATGCAGAGAACGTATTTGACAGAAGAAACTGGTATTTTATGAGTAGGGAATTTGCATTCCCTGATACAATAGTAAGGTCATTAGGAAGATATATGAGGCATCCGAGGCAAAAATTAAATTGGAGGGTTCCTCTCTGACAAGTTGTGTCTGAACAGAGGAAGCAGGAAGGGGTGCTCTCTTTCCCCTTTGTTATTAGCATTATATTTAGAGACACTGACAAATAAAACTAAGGAATGCAGAAGTTCAAGGATACAACTGGCATGGTAATCAAGAAAGATTGGCTTTATTTGCAGATATTTTGTACCAGCTAAAACCAGAAAAAAACATCAGTGTTGTGGAACATTTTGAGAGTTAGTTTTTTGGGATATAAAATTAATTAATACAAAACAAAAGCTATAGCTGTAAACTATATACCCACACATGAATTCATACAGCAATACCCATATTATGGGGGCACAATAAAATTAAGTATTTAGGAATACAAGTTAAAAAGGATTCTGTTATGGCAGCTAAACATATGTGGGAAGAGACTAAACAAAAGAAAATACAAAATGGAGAAACTAGAAGCTCATGTTTATAGATAGCAAGATAACAAGCAATGAAAATGTTTGCAGTCCCTTTAGTTTTATATGCAGGTCAGGAATATTTTTTTATCAACCAGAGGGTAAGTTGTGGAAAGAAGGATTTATCTGGGAGGGCAAGAGTCAAGTGGCATAAGCTGATCCTTCCAACAGGACAAGGTGGTTTAGAATTACCTGCTTCAAATGGGGTATTTTAAAGCTACAGTTAAGGCTAATATACATAACACAAACAAAAAGTTAAAATTCAAAGTGAGAAGGGATGATGATGATGACGACACAAGGGGAAATTCAATAAATAAGTAGACAGTGGGATTTTGGATGCAGATCCTTAAGGAGAATAACAGCATTACAGAATATTATATATGTGAAGAAAATGAAAACACTATAATCTGTGTTAGCATGTCTGGCAAGAGATTTGTGTACATTTTCAGATTAACTTGCATTGTATGCCAGTATGTCTAATTGTCAAATGTAAATACACTTTTTTTAAAATGTTGAGTATTTCTCTAAACATTCTGCATATACAAGTAATCTGTCAGTGTTTTGCTACATTTCTAACTGCGCATGTTTAAGAAGGACATTCTTAAGTACAAACTATGGAGAATCTGCTGAACAGTGAGTGATGTAATTAGAATGTTGCTGGTTGCCAAGTGATTATTTAAACAGCTGATTGACATAAAAAGAGCTTTTTCAAACAGCTGACTGTTACTTTAAAATCAGACAGTTGAGACTGCAGTTTGAAGTACTGAGCCATTTGCCAAGTGCTGTGCAGTCAGTGGACACCTATGAAAGTGAACTTGCCAAAAACTGTAAGATTGCCTTTGCCTTGCTGTCATATGTTAGATTAGATCAGAGACCATATTCTTTCATTAGATTAGGAAAGACTAGTTATTAAGATAGAGCTTTTCTAGAATAACGGACTCCTTTTCTGCAGTTTAAATTTACATTTCCGGTGATTGAGGTCTGGTGTTTATTGAAAGCTATTGAACTATATTTTTGTAATCATTTTACATATTATTAAATGTTTTTTCATTATTTTACATTGTGGCTGTAAATCAGTGTTTTACTTTATAGATTCAGGTTCTACCAGTTTGATGCTTTCCAGGTCCCCTCGAAGGCCTGGCTGTTATGGTCATAGCTATCATTTATTTTGATATTTAATTTTCATAAGTGGACACCCTTTTAAAAGGGTATGAAGACACTCTGATCGGTGGCAGTGTTACCGCATTATTTTGGGGAAGGGACACAGCTGGAAATCTGTGCCAGGCTTTCCCAGAAGTGTTTGAATGTGTGAGATTTAAATTTACTTTGAGTGTGAGTGTATCAGAGGTCTTAAACTGGGACACTTTGCTCTGAAGTGTGTAATAAGAAAATACATTTGGGGTGGACAGATATATACAGTCCAGTCCCAGAAAAATAGTGCGTGTTCCTGTTGTGCTCTTAGCAGAAAATTGTGAAATATTACTTCTGTTTAAGTGACAGTCTCACATTGAAGTCAGTAGTGAGGATTAAAGCTCCTTACTTACTAACTCAGGACAGTAAGGGACGTCATTTAATTGTTGGCAGTCTGGTGGGATATAGCTGGATGTCACAATATATACAAAGTAGCAGAAAGTATTCTAAGAAACAAGTCAACATGAGAATGGAGAAAGGAGATTCTGCAATAGGGATGACTGAAATTAGAAGTACAGAAAATAGGCAAAAGGGGTCTGGAATTAGGTGTGGAGAGCAAATAACTAGAGGGAAAGGTAATAGAATGGGAAGAGGCTAAGAATGCACTTTGACTGCAGGCTAGTGACTGCCTTCCCTAGCCAGGGATTGATATCAGTATGTAGGCAAAGAGAAAGGGATTGGGGAATCCTAAGTGAAAGATCACCGCTGGTAGAGTTTTTTAGTTGATGCTATAACAGAAGCTGCTGTTAAAAAAAATAGATAATTAGTATGGCATATAAATATTGCATGATAACTATAAGAATCAATCAGAAGAGTTTAGAAGGGATTGAATAAGCATTTCACACGGAAACAATGGGAGGACAGATGTAGGTCTCCATATATACAACAAAGTTTATAAGATTTAGGATTTTTGCTTCACAGTTCATTGGCATTTTTATACCCCAAGCAGGCTCCAAGGATTTTTTCTTCAGGTAGATGGCAAACATATGGACGTGTGATGGAGAAGAAAGAACCTACGGGGAGGATATGTTTTGAAAGTGTGATGAGTTGGCAGATTTAAAAACTTCCCTACAGGGTTACTGTCAGAAATATTGGGTCAGCAAATGGATATAACTAAGGAATTGATTTTTGAGCTGGAATACTGAATCTGACTTGCCTTGTTAAGTTTAATTCTGGTGGCTGCCAAAAAAAACAATCACTAGAAAATGGAAATCAAAGTCTAAATCAACTATATTTGAAGTAATGAATATTGTAACAGAGATAAAAGATCTGGAAGTGGGATCTTTAGAAAAGGGTAGGAGCAAATTATATAGAAAAAATGTAAACTGCAGGACCAACACATGCAGATTAATGTTTTGGAGGAGGAGTGAGGTTTACGGGAAGGTAGAAATGGAGCAGTTTATAAAATGTTGGATTAATGATGATTGTATAAGAGAAGGAATCTTATTTAACTGTAACAATGAATATGGTTGGTTTTCTTTTACATAAATGTATATTTATATATGTCTTAAATGATAATTCAACAAACATGTTGAAATAAAAATTGCCCACTATAAGAGCTTGCAACCTCAAATCAGTACAGAGCAAGTGTTACAGTTTTCTAACACAAAATTAATATCACAAGAAGGAGCCACTGGTTTTCTCAGAAGCTTCTAATACAGAACTCCTTCCAAAAACATTTTGATAAGAGACTGCATTAAAAGATGGTTATCCATGGGCAGACATGCTGAATTTGCTGACAACTGAACCTCGATAGAATAATAGATCTCACAAATATTGTAAAATTAGAGAAACACTAGCCCTGTGAGGGTGCTGGTTCTTTTGTTGACACCAACTAGAAAACCTTTTTCATTTGCTAATATACACTTTTTTAGTAGCAGGCTTTCTTGCTCCATGAATGCCCATTGCATGTTCTCAGAAAACAAATGTATTAAAGGACATTAAAACCCTGTCATCCAGGTGTAGTTCTTTGGGGTTGGGTTGTATTAAATACTAATGCTGATCTTGAGTAAATCCAGTTTGTGATGATGCATGCAGTAATTGTCCCTGGCAATTTCCAAAATAAGAGAGAACCAGTGTTGCCTGGGCCAGAAATAAGCCACCACACTGATCTTTAAGGCAGTCCTGAATATTCAAAAGTACCTTGGAAATTAGTGGAAAAGCATACAGGGACATTCCTGCCAAGGAAACAAAAAAAAGTTCATATTCGTAGCCTTCTTGCATAGAGTCCTGGATAGGATTTTGCCTGTTGACTGTTTAGACAGGAGGCAAAAGGATCTACTAGAGGTGTTCCCCACCAGTGGATCAAGTCTTGGTAGACCTCCCTCATTAAGTTAACATTTGTGAAGGTCTGTACTGGTCCTGTTTTGCTGTTAAGAGATGTACAGTGGTTGTAAAGTGAGACTGTAATACACAGCTGTATCCTATGCTAACATGGCTAGTCTGCTTTTGTACTACGTGAGTATGGTGATATTTGTACACACTCCAAGACATCCCAGGGATGACAGATGATTCACAGAATTTATACGAGATTTAGTATCTCTTATTTTGGTCTTATCTTTTTTCGGTTCCAAACACCATGCACTTTTATGGCTATTGGTATTGCTTCCCAAGCATATCTGAGGTACCTGGTGTGACTGTGCTGAAACAGCAGTGGGAAATGGGAGATCTGTATTTTGAGAACTTTGGTCTCTCTACAACATAAGCTCCATTTTTACAAATTCTAAAACTGAACTTTGAACATTCAATGGAAGGGTGATGCTGGGAGCAGAGACTTCATGTACTATTTTGTCTTTCTCATCTGCAGTTTTGCAAGAGGTATCGTTATAATAATAGATACTAAGAGAGAATCCTGAGAAATTCCCTGACAAGATAGAAGTCTGAGTGGATAATCCCAGAGGCAGATCCAAATACAGATCTATTTCTTCTTGTGGAATAAAAGCAGATTTCTTTTTCTAGGGTGCCTCCTGGACAACTCAGTACAATCATACAAGGAGGAGGCAGAAAAGACTTCTGAATGTACTCTTGGAATTACAGCCTATGTCCCTTGCCCAAGAGTAGTACAATTCTGACATTTTGAAAAAGACAAGCACGTCATCTACAGGAGGAAAAATGTGGATATCCCGCAGTTTGTAGTGGGCTATTACAGGAGCTAGACACTTTGTGAACACTGTTGGACCAGTGGACAACCCATATGATAAGGTAGAGAACTGATAATGTTATCCAGATACACAAAACTTTAATAAACACAAATGAACAGGAATGTGACGATATACATTTTTTTAAATCTAAAGGGTAACAAGTTGTGAAGTAAAAGCATTTTGAAACTGGGGACTACCACAAAAGTACAGTTGTGTACACTTACCATAAATGTAGATGTTCAAGTGTATTCACTGTTGCAGTCATTACATTTGGGTTATCTGCTTGCAGGTAGCCCTCAGCCGGCCTGATTATCAAAGTCTTGGGTCCTGCGTCGATTGCTGTCTCTTCTTCCATGACATCAGGTAGTCAGGGGTATAAAACATGCAGCCGATGCCATTACATCAGTTTTTCTTGCCCCAGATGTCAGGTGCCCCCTTAATGGGAAGCAATAAAACATATATATATATATATATATATATATATATACACACAAGGATATACTTCCAATAAAAAAGCAAATACACCAAAAAGGCTTTTAAGCATAGTAAAAAAGAGTAGAGGTATAGCCAAAGAATTCAGGGGGCTGGAGGGAGGGTAACCAGGACTGCAACAGTGAATACACTCGAACATCTACTTTTATGGTTAAGTGTACACAACTGTACTATGTTCTTCATGTTCCACTGTTGCAGTCTTCACATTTGGGTAGATTCACAAAGCTAAGGATGGGAGGAGGAATTTAGATAGCATTAGTACCAGCTATAAGACCCTGCAAGACTGCAGTGGCAAAGCCAGCTCTGGATTTAGAGAAAAATTGGCAAATGGTAATGCTTGGGAAAAGTATGTACAGAACTCCAGGTAGCAGCTTCTAGGATGTTCCTGTTAGGAACACCTCTGAGAAAGGCTGTAGAGGTAGATGCAGCCCTGGTTGAATGAGGTCTGATCCCCTGTGGGATAGGTTTTCCATGGTACTTATAGCAGAAATTAATGCAATGGCCTATCCATTTAGAAATGGTTTGCTTTGAGATAGCCTTCCCCTCTGCCCCTGCAGCAAATGACACCAGCAGTTCAGATTTCCTTTGAGGTTTAGTCCTGTCCAAGTAAAATCTAAGTTGTCTGTGCACATCTAAGGAGTGCAGTATCCTTTCCCCTTTGTTCTGTGGATTAGGAAAAAAGGTTGGCAAATGAATGGACTGATTGAGAGCCACACTGGATATCACCTTGGGCATGAAGGAGGGATTGGTTCTGAGGGACACCCTGTCCGCATGAAAGATGATGAAAGGCTCCACCGCCATAAGGGCCTGTAATTCAGATATCCTTCTTGCTGAAGTGATTGCTAAAACAAAGGCTGTTTTCCAAGAAAGGAATTTTAAATCTGCACTAGCAGCTGGCTCGAAAGCAGGAAGAGTGAGGTCCTAGGCTGGAGTTGGGGCTCTCCTGGGTGGTCTTAAATTTTTGACCCCTCTGAGGAACTGCCTGAGCAGAGGATGAGAGAAGAGGGGAGGTTCTGTGTTATAATGAGCAGAAATGGCTGAGGTGTGAATTTTGATAGAGGAAAAAGAAAGTCCCTTGTGAAGCATCTCAGTTAAGTATTGTAAAATCTGAGGTAAGTTGGACGCTGCTGTCCTCATCCCTTGAGATTGATTCCAGGCGCAGAATATTTTCCATTTTCCAGCATAACATATCCATCACTGGTTTACTGAGGGATGGTAAGGAAGAAATTAGAAAATTAGACAGGCTGCAAGGTTCAGGGTTTGAAGCTGGGGGTGCAGAATCTGGCCCTCCTGCTGGGACAGCAGGAAAGGGGTCAGAGGCAAGTGCCATGGGGCCAAACGTGACACACTGCACAAGAGGGGGTACCAGTGTTGGCGTGGCCAGACTGGTGCTATCAATATTGTCCTTGGTTTGTCCTGCTTGATCTTTAGTAGTACTTTGGAGAGGAGAGGCAGAGGAGGAAAGGCATAAACTGATAGGTTTTTCCAGCTGAAGGACAGGGCATCCACTTTCCAAGCTTGTTTGTGGGGAGTCCTTGTGCAAAATTTGTCCAATTGGTAGTTCTGGGGAGAGGCAAACAGGTCTATATCTGGGCTCCCCCATTTATTTGTCAACATGTTGAAAATCTTTGGTTTCAGTTTCCACTCGTGTGGGTCCATGAGGTTTCTGCTTAGTCCGTCTACCAGTGTATTTAGTTTTCCTGGCAGGAATCGAGCTTGTAGATGTACTTGGTAGCTCAAGGCTGTGTTCCACAATGCCATGGCTAGTCTGCAGAGGTGGTAAGAATGGGTACCCCCCTCCTTGTTTATGTACCACATAACAGTGGTGTTGTCCGTCTTTACCATTAATTGTCCTGGAAGAATGTGGTCCTTGAAGGCTGTCCAAGCATTCTGTACAGCTAACATTTCTTTTTGATTGATATGCAGGTGCATTTGACTTTGGTTCCATTTGCCCTGAATGCACTTACCTGCCAGGTGAGCCCCCCCATGCATAGTCTGATGCGTCTGTTAGAGTTTGGGTGGCAGGGGGTAGAGTGAATGGTAGTCCCTTGTTTTGGTGGCAAGCCTCTGCCCACCAAAGAAACTCTAGGCGTAGGCAAGGTATGATAGGAATAATTGCTTCTAGATCCTGAGAATGTTGACACCATAGGCTTTTTAGATACCATTGTAGTTTCCTCATATGCAGTCTTCCATATGGGATTAGAAGAATACAGAAGGCCATGAACCCCAAAGGCTTGCAGTATTTGCCTTGCAGATAGCAGGGTTTTCGTGGCCACTAGTTTGAAATAGGTAGTCAGATGAATTTGCTTCTCTGGCGTGAGGAAAGCCATCTGGGAAGTTGTATTCAAGCTTGCTCCCAGGAATATAATTTGTTGACAGGGTACCAGGTGCGATTTCTTTTCATTTATGGTGTACCCCAGACAAGTTAGCACCCTTTGTACAAAGGCCAGATGATTCAAAAGTATAGGTTCATAGGTTGGTACTGGGCTATCTGCCTGAAGGCATACATTAGCCCAGCCACGTTGTGCGGTATTCACCGCCCCTTTAGTAGTTCCCTAGACCCTTGTACTAGCCGCTAGTACCCTTGGCCCCTATCTAGTAGTGCTGTTGGTGTGATCCCCGGTGTGAACTTTCTGTTACCCATCCACTCATCAAGGTGCTTCTTGAAGAGTGATAGTGAGGGGCTCTGTCTTATGTAGATCGGGACCCTGTTCCATAGTAAGGGAAGTCTCTGCGAAGGGAATCTATCCCTCCAGCGTGTTCTATTCATTGTTGTGTTGAGGTTTATATCCCTAGAGCGTGTAGTATATCCTGGCTTTCTGCCTGAATTAGACAATCGTCCAGGTATGGGTATACTTGAATATTTCTTTGCCTGCAAAATTCAATGGCTGGAGCTAGGCACTTTGTGAATACCCTGGGTGCAGTAGATAAGCTAAAGGGCAGTGCAGAGAACTGATATTGCATGTAGCCTGCTTTGAAGCGTAGGTATCTTCTGCAGGATTCCCTGATTGGGATGTGCAGGTATGCCTCCTTTAAATAGAGTGTTGCCAAACAGGCATCTTTTCTTAGCATAGGAAGCAACTGGTGAAGGGTCAGCATCTTGAATTTTGGGATCACCAAAAAGGTGTTTAGAGTAGACAGATCCAGGATAGGATGCCATGAAATGTCTTTTCTGGGTACCAGGAAAAGTCTTGAGTAGAAATCTTGTCCCTTTTCCTCTTCTGGTACAGTCTGAATAGCCTTTATGCTTATGAGAGAGAACTTGCTTTTCAGCCTCTGCCCACTGATTTGGGGGTAGATCTGGTGAACCGTTTGGGGTTGGTAACGTGTGGAAGTGAAATCTGTATCCTTGGGACACTATATTTACACCCATTTGTCTTGGGTAATGAGTTACCAGTTTTTTGCCTGCAGAGCAATCTTTCCCCCTAAAGGAGCAGTCAGTTGAGAAGTGACTGGAAGTTTTAAAGTCAAGTCACTGAGACAGCTTTCCATGGGGGGGGGGTCTTACTACTCCCTGATTTGGAAGTGGATGCCCCCCACTGCTTAGTCTTAGTGCATACCCTGGGACTGAAACCTGGGGTTTCTGCTGCTTCTGGGTTTGGATTGAGAAGCCTGGAAGAAGCAGGAAAGGACCAACTCTTAGAGGACCAATGCCTACTAAATCTTGGAGGCTGAACTTGTAGGAAGTCTAACAGTTTGCATAGATTTAGCTTTGTCCTCCATCTTTTTAAGAACTTCTGCTTTGTTCCCAAACAGGCGGTCTTGGTTTAAGGGAGCATCCAGTAATTTGGCTTTAACATGATCAGGCAAAGTTTGCTCCTTAAGCCAAGCATGCTTCTAAGAACAGACCCAGTAACGGCAGCCCTACAAGATGCCTCTAAGAAGTCAAAACCACATTGCAAAGTATGTTTTCCAACCAGTTCAGCAGAATGCATTAAATCCTGTAAATCTTTATTTTTAGCAGTCAGGAATCAACATCAATTTCTGTTTAAGCAAGCCAATAATATGTTGCTGATACTTTAACATATGAAACTGACCATTTAAGGCCCTAATGGCCAAGGTTGCAGAAGTGTATACCTTCTTACCCCATCTATCCAGTGCCCTGGAGTCTCTAGCAGAAGGGATAGGATTTTTGGCAGTAGAGGCCTTAATGCCCTTGGGTCCCTGTGAAATAGTCTTAGGATCCGCAGTAGGATTTTTAAAAAGGAACTTTTGAGAATCAGGAACCCTATAATATCTGTCAGGTTTTCTGGGAGTTGGAGGTAAGGTGTCTGGGGCCAGGCTAGATTCCAAGAAGGCATCATCTACAATGTCCAGTACAGGGGGGATAGCTAAAAGCCTGGGTTGAGGCAGGAGTAAGAATTCACTAAGTACAAAACCGACAGCGAGGGACGACATGGTCTGGGCCTAAGCAAGAAATGCAGTAGAAATGAAAATCTTTATGAGGTATTTGCTTTCCACAAGAAATACAATTGTTAACTTTTACTGACATTGGTTTAGAGAAAGAAAAAGGATCCCCAATGGGGCACTTAGCTTTTTTGAAGACTTCGGTTCTGAAACTCGAAAACGAAAATTTCAGGAGTCGGCCGACCAGCACTTGCGAACAGATTCTGCTTCAGGCACTGCACGGCAAGAAAGACTGATGTAATAGCATCAGCTGCATGCTTTATACCCCTGACTACCTGACGTCATGGAAGAAGAGACAGCAACCGACACAGGACCCAAGACTTTGATAATCAGGCCGGCTAAGGGCTACCTGCAAGCAGATAACCCAAATGTAATAACTGCAACAGTGAAACATGAAGAATATCTGGTTCAGGACAGAAAGGTCCAGAACCACTCTCCAAAAAACTAGCTTTGGCAACAAACATTCTTGAACAAAAAGCTTATCCCAATACAGGAAGGACAGCTGCTATTATGCCCTGAAACAGCAAATATTGTAAGGCAAGAGAAGTTTGATCTGGTGGATCAGAAAGAATTCCTTGAGAAGGATGGACAGCCCCCACTGCCATCTGTAGCCTTGATGGATCATGTTCAGAACCCATCAGAATGAATTTGCTGGCAAAGTGAGAAATGGAATTTCAGACTTTTTTGCAAGGATTAAGGGACTGCCAGGGTGTGCTGGTTAAAGTTCCTCTTATAGTCATTCTGATTTTTTGGGCTGCCCTTTGCTTTTTTTATTGGGGGGGGGGGGAGCCCGCAGTTTTCCTTTTGGAACTTCCCTGCTATTGCTTTTTGCTTACCAGCATTTTGCTAAGACTGTTTATTTTTTAATTTTTGCTGAAATTAGACAAGGATGTAAGGAATCCCTTGGAAAGCTTAGAGGAGGAGGTCTGAACAAATATGAGAGACTCCCCAAATAAGCTTTCCTCTTTTATCACACTTTTTTGGTTACTTCTGTAACTGAAGGTCCAAAAATTAGATGTCTATCCAAGGATGAATTCAATAAATTTCATTCCCGACACCCTCTGTGAGGTTCTGAGAATGTAAATCTCTCAAAACATTTCCAGTGGCATCAGCTATGGAAGTGACATCCAAAAAGAGCAATAGGCTCATTTTAACCAATGAGTAATGACTTAGGAAACTGGAGAAACCAAATGAAACAAAAAGTACAGTTGTGTACACTTACCGTAAATGTAGATGTTAGAGTGTATTCACTGTTGCAGTCATCACATTTGGGTTATCCCTGCCAGGGTAGCCCTTGGCCATCCCGAATACCAGAGGCTTAGTATTTCTCCGTCGGTTGCTGTCGCTTCAAGACTGACTTCCGGTCGTCAGTAGTAGAAATTAAGGCAGCAGACACCATTATATGAGTTTTTCTTGCCCTAACCTGTCAAGAGCCCTCAAGTAGGAGCCAGGTTCTGGTTGAAGAACCCCACTAGTAGAAAGTAAATACCAACATGTCCCTTGTACGGAACGAGAAGAAAAAAGGGGGGTGGAGGGTGGGAAACCAGGACTGCAACAGTGAATACACTTGAACATCTACATTTATGGTACGTGTACACAACTGTACTATGTTCTTCGTGTTTCACTGTTGCAGTCATCACATTTCAGTTGATTCCCAAAGCTGAGGAAATGGGTGGAGGCAGTCAAGGAAACTAGGGGCTGGCTAGGATGCCCTGCAAGACTGCAGAGACAAACCCTGCCCTGGATTTGGAGGAGAGGGGCAGGTGGAAATGTTTGGTAAAAGTGTGAGCAGATATCCAGGTGGCAGCCTCTAGAATGTCCCTGGTGGGGACACCTCTGAGGAAAGCTGAAGAGGTGGAGACTGCTCTGGTGGAGTGAGTCCTGACCCCCTTGGGGGAGGCTTTCCATGTTGCTTGTAGCAGAAATGGATGCAGTGTGCCATCCATTTGGAAATGGTTTGTTTGGAGATGGCTTTGCCTTCTGCCCCTGTAGCAAAGCTTACCAGCAATTGATCAGACTTTATGAAGGATTTAGTCCTGTCTAGATGGACTCTGAGCTGTTTGTGCACATCTAGGGAGTGCAGGATCCTTTCCACCTTGTTCTGGGGATTAGGAAAAAAAGATGGGCAAATGAATGGATTGGTTGAGAGCCACACTGGACACCACCTTGGGCATGAAGGATGGGTTAGTTCTGAGGGATACCCTGTCAGCATAGAAGATGAAGGGTTACACAGCGATGAGTGCTTGCAGCTCAGAGACTCTTCTGGTTGAAGTGATGGCCAGAAGGAAAGCGGTCTTCCAGGAGAGAAATTTTAGCTCTGCAGAATAAGCTGGTTTGAAGGGGGGCAGGGTGAGCTTTTCCAACACAAAGTTAAGGTCCCAAGCTGGGGTTGGTGCTCTTCTGGGTGGCCTCAAATTGTTAGCCACTCTTAGGAACTGTTTGATCAAGGGGTGTGAGAAAAGGGGCTGCTCAGTGGGAAAATGAGCAGAGATAGCAGATGCATGAATTTTAATAGAGAAAAAAGAGAGGCCACTGTGTAGTAGGTCAACTAAGTAATCCAGGATGAGAGGGAGTGAGGGCTGTGCTATATTGGCTCCCTTATCCTGAAACCAGGTGCAGAACCTTTTCCATTTGTCAGCATAAGACTTTCTAGTACTAGGGCATCTGGCCTCATGTATAACATCTACAGCCTGTTTACTGAGGTTGGCAGATTGATGGGGGGGGGGGATAGGGAATAAGCCAAACTGCCAAATTGAGCGTCTGCAATTAGGGATGCATGAATTCCCCTTCAAGGGGTACCACTGCTGGTGAGGCCAGTCTGGAGCTATAAGAATTGTCCTTGACTTTTCCTCCTTTATTTTGAGCAGTACTCTGGGGATGAGAGGTAGTGGAGGAAAGGCATAGACTGATAGATTAACCCAGGGGAAGGACAGGGGATGCACTTTCCAAGCCATGTAGTGATGCTCCCTGTTGCAGAATTTGCTGAGCTGATGGTTGTTATGGGAGGCAAAGAGGTTGACCTTCAGGGTGCCCCATTTCTGAGTTATTAGGGTGAAGGTTCTTCTGTTGTGCTGCCACTCATGTGGGTCCAGAAGCTTTCTGCTTACCTGGTCTGCTAGAGAGTTGAGAGAACCTGGTAGGAATTGTGCTAACAGGTGGAGTTGCATGGCAAAGGCTGTGTGCCAAAGGGTCATGGCCAACCTGCATAGAGTGTAGGAATGAGTCCCTCTGCTTGTTGATATACCACATTACAGTGGCGTTGTCTGTTTTGATCAGAAGAGCCCCTGGGGACAGAAGGGGCTTAAAGCTATCAAGGCATGCTGGACAGCCATCATCTCTTTTTGGTTGATGTGCAGAGGGATTTTCTGGAGGTTCCATTGGCCCTGTATGCACCTGCTGTCCAGGTGTGCACCCCAGGCATAGTCTGATGCATCTGTGGTGAGGGTCTGGGTGGCAGGGGTGGTGGTGAGAAAGGTAGTCCCTTGTTGTGGGAGCATTCTGTTGCCCACCAAAGAAGATATTTTCTGAGGCAAGGAATTATAGGTATAAGAATCTCCAGGTCTTGACAGTGTTGACACCAGAGGCTTTTTAGGTACCATTGAAGTTTCCTCATATGCAGCCTGGCATATGGAATGAGTAGTATCCAAAATGCCATGAACCCCAGAGCTTGCAGGATCTTCCTTGCAGATAGCTGGGGTCTGGTGGCTAGTTGAAAGAAGGCGGTCAGGAAATTTTGCTTTTCTGCTGTAAGGAATGCCATCTGGGATGCTGTGTCGAGGCTTGCTCCCAGGAATATAATCCATTGGGTGGGCACCTGTTTGGATTTCTTTTCATTGATTGTGTACCCTAGGGAGGTTAGTAGGGACTTTACAAAGGCCAGTGCTTAAGCAGCTTTTCCTGGCGGTCTGCCTGAATTAGGCAGTCATCTAAGTATGGGTAAATCTGGATATTCCTTTATCTGCAAAAGACAATGGCTGGAGCCAGACATTTTGTGAAAACTCTGGGACTAGTAGATAAGCCAAAGGGAAGCACATAGAACTGAAAGTGCTGAGTTCCTGCCCTGAAACGGAGATATTTCCTGCATGATTTCCTGACAGGAATATAGAGGTAGGCCTCTTTTAGATCTAGAGTGGCTAGCCAAGCATCCTTGGAGAGCATGTGTAGCAGCTGGTGGAGGGTGAGCATTTTGAATTTTGGGATCACCAGGAGGGTGTTTAAAATGGATAGATCGAGGATGGAGCGTCAGGTGCCCTCTTTTCTGCGTACCAGAAAAAGTCTGGAGTAGAAACCTTGGCGCCTCTGTTCTGCATGAACGTGCTCTACTGCACTCAGAGAGCACAGGGAAAGGACTTGCTTTTGTGCCTCTGCCTACTGGTTTGGAGGTAGATCTGGGAACCCTTTTAGGGTAGGAAGGGTGTGGAAAGAAAACTTGTATCCCTGGGACACTATGTTGAGAACCCAATGTTCATTGGTAATGGTGGCCCAGGTGCTTACATGAAAGAAGAGTTTTCCTCTTAGGGTAAGTGAAGGTGGGCAGAGGGAGGGGGTGGGGGAGATGAGTCATTGTGAGTTCTTACCATAAGAGGTGGCTTAGAACTCCCTGGTTTTGAAGTGTAGGTAGTCCACTGCTTAGATCTCTGCATTCTCTGTGGCTGCTGTGTGGGGGGTCTGGTTCCCTGGGGTCTGGGCTGGACTGGCTTAATAGGAGCAGGAAAGGACCAGTGCTTGGTGGGACAATGCCTGCTGAACCTGGGTGGCTGGATCTGTAAGAAATCCTTAACTGTCTGCATAGATTTTGCTTTTTCTTCCATCTTTTTTAAGACCTCTTCTGCCTTAGTGCCAAATGAGTTGTCTTTGTGCAAGGGGCATCCAACAATTTAGATTTGACATGGTCTGGCAAGAGCTGTTTCTTAAGCCATGCATGCCTTCTAATGACAGATCTGGTGACTGCTGCTCAGCAAGAAGCTTCTAGGGCATCAAAACCACATTGCAAGGTGTGTTTAGTTACTTGATTTGCAGAATGCATTAACTCTTGTAACTCTTTAGATTCTGTACAAGCAGGAAAGGAAGACATTTTTTGTTTGAGGAGTTCCAGGGTATGTTGCTAAAATGTTAGCATATGGAACTGACAATTTAGTGCTCTGATAGCAAGAGTAGCTGAGGTGTATAATTTTTTTACCCCATCTGTCTAGTGCTTGGGAATCCCTATATGAGGGGGTGGGATTCTTAGCAGAGGTTGCTTTAATCCCTTTAGGCCCTTGAGAAATTACCTCAGGGTCAGCAGTAAGATTTTTAAAAAGAAATGTGTGTGCGTCAGGGACTCTATAGTACCGGTCTGGTTTTCTGGGTGTAGGAGGGAGGGTGTCAGGAGTCAAGCTGGATTCTAGGAAAACATCCTCCACAATATCCAGGACTGGGGGGATGGCCAAGGGTCTGTGGTGTGGAAGATCTAAGAATTCCCTGAGTCTTTTACACTGAAGGCAGTCCTGTATCTCCCATTTGAAATGCTCCCTTAAGGTATGAAGGGTTTCCCCAAAGGAAACATCCTCTGGGGGAGAGGCGGAAGGGATGGAATCCTCTGCATCAGAATCCTCAGAAGTAGAGAGGGGTTGCATGTCTTCATATTCAGATACATCAGTATCATCCGACTCTTGTTCAGACAAAACTACAGGGGACAGATCTCTTTTCCTTTTGGAGGGGCTAGCTTGGCTTCCCCTGATCAGCATGATAAGGTCTTCCGTCATTTTAAGCATTCGAGACTGAGGCAAGGAAGCAGGTGCCTGAGATTGGGTCGTCAGTTTCTTGGGTGTGGTTCGTACCCTGGGCCTAAGAAACTCGGTAGTTTATGAAAGAACGGTAGTCGCAAAAGAAGACGTCGGTTTGTGTCGAGAATCGGTAGTGCGAAGGACTTCCTCAGAAGCTGGTGCCTGCTGAGTGGCTCTGGACCCATCCAAGATAGAGATGACTGCAGGATCCTTAGTTAAAGAAGAGTTTTGTGGCATACCAGACTCCGAAAGGGTCTCTGTAGTGGCCTGCGAATCCACAGAAGCGAGCATTAGGGGCTGTGAAAGCACCTCACTGAGGACCAGAGAACTGGCTACTAGCTTAATGGAAGCGTCATTGGTAGGTTTGGACCTGTCCGGTCTATCTATCTTCACATTTCTTTGGAAGATCTGCTGTCGGATGGCTTACCGAAGCCATATCGGAGTTCAAGGACTGTAAGTGAAAATATCTAGTTACAATAAGAGCCCAATGACAGACAGTTCTGGCACTGAACAAAGCACAGAAGCAACAGCGGGGGACTTCGCGGTCTGGGCCAAAACAAGTGACACAGTAAGAATGAAAGTCTCGGTGTGGTATTTGCTGTCCACAGGCGAGACAATTGTTAACTTTCTGCCATCGGTTAGTGCAAGAAAAAAGGATCCCCAATGGGGTACTTATCTTTAGAAGACTTCAGCTTCAAATTGGTAGATGAAACTCAGGTAGCGGCCAACCAGCACTCGTACGAACTGCTTCTGCTTCGGGCTCCATGACAAGAAAGACTGATGTAATGGCATCGGCTGCCTTACTTTATACTACCGATGACCTGACGTCAGTCCTGAAGTGACAGCAACTGACACAGAAATAGTAAGCCTCTGGTATTCAGGCTAGCCGAGGGCAACCCTGGCAGGGATAACCCAAATGTGATGACTGCAACAGTAAAACACCAGATTTTCCTCGCATGAAGAAACTAATCCCAAAACATTTCTCATACTTTGACAATTAGCCAGGAAAAACTTCAGGATATGTGCCTGACAGTTGAAAAAGGAGAGGTATAAGTATTAAAGAGTTTAGCAGCAGCTGGGTCAGGTCTGGGATAGTTGTATAAAAACTTACAAGACTGAGGAACTTCATCTATGTGCTTTGTTAGGGACAGCAGGCTGACTGTCAGGGAAATTGTACACAAACAAAAACATCCTTCAAGGTAGACAGAACTTCAGGAATAGGTGAAGCTCCTGGATTGAGAAACCAAGGTTTTTCCTACTGAAAAAAAAAAAAATAAAGATTCATCCTGGACAATGACGCATAGAATCCTTCACAGGGACTAGCAGATACCACACTCTCCTCATAATCTAAATCAGAAATCTGTGGAGATAAAACTCATCTGTCCCTTCACGCTGACCCACAAATTTAATCTGTTGAATCTCTTCAGGGAAAAAGGAATCCCATTTTCTCTTACCAGAAACATTTAAAAGAAAGGCCAAGAGCTTGCATTACACCCCAACTGCAATGTAATAAATTACTGCTGTCCAGAGCAACAGAAATAAAAAGGAAATATACTTAGTTTTTTGTTAATGTTTGACAAGAACTTCTGCAGAAACAGAGTTGTCAATCACCTCCTCCCGAGGGATGACCGCTAGGCAGAGGGGCACTTTCCTTGCCTCATCAAGTCCCAGGACCAAAAAGAGAGTGGCCCTCCCTTGCCTGCAATAAGGACACTCCAACAGCTGCACGTGGCTTGTCTCACCCTTAGTGGCTGTATGGATTACACTTGAGGAATATGAAGAAAAAGATGGGTGGCCTGAGGAATCCGCTTTGGCACCTGCAGCCAATACTTTGTTGAAAACGGCTGCTTAACAATCTTTTTACAAAGGAAGAGGTACTGTGTTACATGGTCAAGGTGAAAATAGTGGAGAGAGAAAAAAAATAACAGTACAAAAGCACTATAAAATACTTAAACAGCCCCAAAAGGTAAAAACAGTCTCTCCACAGAAAAAAATGTAGTTTTTAAACACAAAAGCAAAAAGTGACACTCCTGATTAAGTGTACAAAAGTCACGTGATAATCAACTAACACATTTTTTTTTTTACAGAAGTTTTCTACAATAAAAAGTAAAGTGGAAGTTTTTCCCCCAAAAGGAAATTATCTGCACCAGCAATGGAAACACTGTTAGACAACCATCGATCCCAGAAAGTCTACAGAGGAGCACTCTCTTCGGTGACAGGAAAGCTCTGGAGGGCTTGGTGCCCAAACTTGACTTCATCAGCAGAAGGTGCCATGAAGCTTTGGAAGCTAGCCAAATGTTACATCATTAGGCTACTGTAGCACTGATCATAATGATTAACATATGTATTTACTGATAAGACGCCCTGTTACAGTTCAGAAAGGTGGCACAGAATAAGCAACCTACTGTGAAAAGTAGCACAGCTTTTTAGGTACTATGTCATCGTCTCAGCCACCACTGCCAATGTACCACACATTACCAAAACAGTGTTAGCTATTGCACCACCACAGGTCTGAATGGCCCTTCAGCATTTCATGCAACCATCAAGGAGTACTACAGTTGGCAGAGGGATTTTCTGTCCTTCATTACTAACACAGGTCAGAAGGGTTCCAGAAATTAACACTGCTGTTAGATGAAATGCTTCACTTATCCTTAAATGGTACTACTCTACAGCAGAATGGTGCCAAAGCACTCTACAAAAGCTGGCATTAGAAGGCTATGTTTTTCATCAGTGATACTATATTTGGTGAGAATCATCCAAAAGAAATGCATTCCAGCATCTAGGGCAGCACAGCTCCTGGACACATGTAGTACTAGCTAAATACTGCAAAAATATCACTAGATGTAAAACATCACTAGCTGTGAGGGCACAAATACCTCAAAGGCTACCTAGATGATGGCCCCCTTTGCTATGAGCTCCATTCTCACAAGAATTTCTATCTGCAGACATTAGAATTCCTACCCATGGATTTTTTAAAAAAAAATCAAAAAAGAGCTGATATAGAAGGAAATATATATATAAAAAAAAGAAATTATGTCTTACCATAACATTCCATCTGTATTGCTGATCCTCGTTCAGTCATTACACATGGGTATCGGTTCTGAGCTGGCCATTTTCCAAGCTCGCGTCAGCTTCAAACTCTCGAACTAAACTCTTACCCACAATCCCATTCTCCCTGTTACCTCAGATTGAGTTTGCAAGTCAAATAAGGTAGAGGTTACCTCTGGTCAAATAACCTAAGAGAACCGGATGGTGAGATCCACTAGAAACCACAGCAGGGGGAAGGAAGGAGGGTCGTAATGACTGAACGAGGCTCAACAATACAGATGGAACGTTATGGTAAGACATAACTTCTTTATCGGATATTGTTAATCCTCGTTCATTCATTACGCATGGGACAGAGTCCCCAGCTACCTCTATTTCTGGGAGGCTCTCATGGAACCAAAATATGCTCTTCCCCTGGAGGCCAAATCCAATTTATAATGATTGATGAAGGTATGAGGCATAGCCCAAGTTGCAGCTGCACAGATATCATGTAAAGAAGCTCTGGCATGGAATGCAGAAGTTGCCACTGACCTTTTTGAATGAGCTTTCATGGTGGTAGGCAACGAGATATTACGTTGTGTATAAATGAAGGTCACACAGTCCTTCAACCAACTAGCTAATGTGACCTTAGCAACAGCAGATCCTAATCTAGGTCCAGAAAAGGCCAAAAATAACTGGTCAGATTTACGAAAGGGTTTAGTTCTGTTTAAGTAAAAACGGATTTGCCTGTGTACATCTAGGGTATGTAGGCAATACTCTCCTCTGTTTGAATGATTGGGAAATAAAACTGGCAATTCAATGGCTTGATTAATGGACATTTCAGAGATCACTTTAGGCAGAAATGACAGATTAGTTCTCAGAGACACTATCTCTAAGAAAAATCAAGTATGGACTCTTGATACATAAAGCTTGAAAATCAGAAATACGTCTGGCAGAAGTAATGGCGACCAAAAACAAGGTTTTCCATGACAAATACTTGAGGTCGCAAGAAGAGGCTGGTTCAAAATGTGACATTGTCAGAGCTTGTAGAACTAATGATAAATCCCATGGTTGAATAGGTTCTCTAAAAGGAGGCTTCAGATGATTCACACCTTTTATGAAGGTCTTGCACAATTTATGGGACATAAAAGAGGAATCTTGGACACCCTCATGAAAATTAGAAATTGCAGCCAAATGAACTCTAATGGTAGAGGCTGATAGACCCGACTGAAACAGGTCGGCCAGATAGACTAGTATTATCGACACAGGTGCTGAAAAGGGGTCTACTTGTTTATCTTTCAGCCAACAGGTAAATCTTTTCCACTTGCTCAGATAAGTAATTCTAGTGGAAGACTTATGAGAAGCAATGAGAATATCGTACTGGTAAAGAAAGATCATTCTGCCTGGCAATCAAGGGAATTGGAGTAGCCAAGTCGTGAGCTTCAGGCTGTTCAAGTTGGGACGAATCAGGTTCTGTGGATGTGAGATCAACTTCGGGGTTGGATGGAGAATCCATGGTCGATCTAGTAGGTGAGGCCAAAGGAAGGGGAACCAAATCTGTCGAAGCCAATATGGTGCTATGAGGACCACCTTGCTCTTTAACCGACGGGCTTTCTACAGAAACTGGGGAATAAGGAGAAAGGGTGGAAATGCGTAAAGAAGACCTGAGGGCCAGTCGTGGACTAGAGCGTCCCTGGGTGACTGTCCCGGAGGGGGAATCAGGGCCAAGTAGTTGCTGCATTTGTAGTTGGTCGGGGATGCAAAGAGGTCACAGCAAGGACAGCCCCAGTGGTGGAAGATCACCACTATCAAGGAATTCAGGGACCACTCGTGAGGTTGAAGAATGCACCTGCTGAGTCTGTCTGCTAACACGTTGGAACTCCTGGGAATGTGTGTTGCTAGAAGAAAACTGTTAGTAGCCATCACCCATATCCTCATGGCCTCTCGACAAAGGGGGTAAGATTTGGTTCCACCTTGCTTGTTGATATACCAGACCACAGCCATGTTGTCTGATTCAATCGCAATTGTCCCAGATGGCAGCAGAGGATGGAATGCTTGCAACGCCAGAAGCACCGCTCTCAACTCTAGAACATTTATATGCAGATGGGCCTCCAGTTCGGACCAAGTGCCTTGGACAGTCTGTCCCTGACATAGCCCCCCCACCCCATCAGGGAGGCATCCATGGTCACTGTGGCCTTGGGTTGCTGGGGGGAGAAGGGGGCAAGACCATTGTGAGAGATTGTGTGTCATCCACCAATTTAAATCCTGTTTGCACCTGTGGGTTACTCGAATCATGGCTGAAAGAGGATGCTGAAAAGGATACCACTGGGTGAGCAGTAGCCATTGTAGAAGCCTCATGTGAAACCTGGCCAGGGGAACAATGGTGATGGAGGCTGCCATGGAACCCAACAGCTATAGAACCGAGTGAGCCGTGGATTTTTCCTTTGAAAGGATTGGAATTAGTTGTTGCTTTATCCTTAGAATTCTGTGCTCTGGAATAGCAGCTCTGCAGTTTTTTGTGTCCAAGATAACCCCTATGAATTCTGTCGATTGAGATGGGGTGAGATTGGATTTTTGCCAGTTTATGGTTATGCCTAGCCTTTGAGCAGCAAGGAGAGAGTATGCCAGGGCTTTTTCCAGTAGATGTCTGTTGGGGGCAGAAATTAACCAGTCGTCTAGGTATGAAAACACCTGGAATCCTTGAAATCGCAAGTGAGCTGTGACAACTGCCATGCACTTTGTGAACACTCTGGGGGCTGTAAAGAGTCCGAAGGGCAGTACTCTGAACTGGTAGTGACTGGTTCCCACACGGAAGCACAGAAATCTTGATGGCCTGTCCACCTTTATGTGGTAGTACGCATCTTGATGATCTATAATGCATATCCAATCGTCTTTTTCCAAAAGCGGGAGGATAGACTGTATTGTGACCATCCGGAATTTTTGTACACTCACAAACTTTTTCAATACACTGAGATCCAAAATTGGTCTCCAGTCCCCGGTTTTCTTTGGCACCAAAAATAGTCTTGAGTAGAATCCGGATCGTATCTGATCTGGAGGGAATATTTGGATGACTCTTTCTTAGCAGCTTTTCTATCTCTAGTGCCACTTCTTCCCTTTGACTGGGTGGAACGTCGGGAAGATTTTTTGAAGGGACAGGACAAAGATCGAAGGGGATATGATAACCTCTGGTTGTAATCCTTTGTACCCAGGAATCGGTGGTGATGGTTAGCCAGGTAGAAGGGTACAAGGAGAACCGTCCTGCAACCACCTCCAGAGGAAAGGAGTTGGGCCACTCTTCAGAAGAGCTGGTAGGATTGACCAGGGAAAGAATCCCTGGAACCCTGGTTATGCGGACCCCCTCTGCTCCAAAAGGAGCATCTTTTCCCTGTGAGTTTCCCCCTCTGCCTCTGGGGGAGAACTCAGCCTGTGTGTCACGGAAAGGACCCTGAGATTTCTTGAACCATATCTTCCCACTCTTTTGGTTTTGGGAGAAAGCACATTGAGGGGAAGAATAACGGACACCTATGGCAGAAAGGGTCTTACCGTCCTGTTCACATCTGGCCAGTGTGCTTTAAACTTTGGGCCCAAACAACGAGGAGGCCTCAATGGGGGCATTAAGAAAAGAAGACTTAAAGGGTTCCGCGAAGTTGCACAAGCGCATCCAGGTGTGTCGTCTCAAGACTGCAGCTGAACCCGCTGCTCTAGCTGCTCCCTCTGATGTGTGAGATATCAGTCGCATACAGGAGTTAGATATAGATTCAATGGTGGCCAGCTGAGAGGCCACTTTGTCATGGACCTAATCAGACACGGCACCAGCCAAGGATTCAGAGAGCTCAGAAACCAGATCCCTTTGAAGCCTGGTAAAATGTGCCATATAATTCAGGGACCTGATTGCAAAGGTCGCTGTAGCAAAGGTGCGCTTCCCGATCCTGTCCAGGACCCGGGACTTTTTGTTAGGCGGATGGACAGTCTGGCTTTCTTCTTCTGCCAGATCCTTTTTTGTTGCGGCCGCCACCACCAAAGCATCCACAGGAAGACCTCTGGACCAATGGGGATTCGAAGCAGGAAGGGACAAGATCTTATCTGGCCTCCGGGGAATAGCTTAGACGGTATCAGGAGCCTTCTAAGCACACTGCACGATGAGCCGGACAAGTTCATCGGCAGGTGGAGTAACCCAGGAGGTAGGGGGCCGGATGCGAAAAGCCTGCAGGAACACAGATTCCTTAGAGGTCAGATTAGAGGACTGCCAGTCACCTCTCTGTTTCAGGATCTCGAGGATATCACCAAAGGATACCTCAGAGGGTGACCGAGGGGATCCTTCCCCCTCATCGAAATCTGTCTCTTTGGTGAGGGACTCCTCTGTGGAGCCCATGTGGTTCCTCTTCAATGAACTTTTCCAGTGGACCTCCTTAGCGGGAGAAGCTGGAGAAGACAGCGGAAAAGGGGATTCCTGAGGGAATTTGTCCTGTGGCCCTTGCACCTGGTGTCCGCTAGGTGGGACTTGTGAAACCAGTGTACCAGAGGAGGGCGGAGGTATAGACAGTCCAGTATCGCCAGCAGCAGCGAAAGCCTTCTCCATCAGTTGGAAGGCTGGTCCACCCAAAGAGGAGTGGATGTCTAGGACAGGGGTCACCCCTCCCCTAAGTGGCTCAGCCTGCTGACCCAGAGTCCCTGGATGGCTGTGGAGCAGCAAACTATGTGTGTCACAACTGACATCCTGGGTCATAGCAAAACTTTCCTGCCATGAAGGCAACTGCGGTTCCTTAGTGAGATCCATAAAGGGAACCACACAAGGGGAAGACTGTACTATATCCAAGGACTTCAAAGGCAATGAAGGAGAATAAGAAGGGGTCTTTGGAGATGGGTGATCACCTCCCAAAGAAGGATAGTTCCTGAGGGGTGGGATACCTCTGGCCAAGAGTACCTGGTCCACAAGACGCAACAAATCATGTTCAGAAAGGCTTCTAGTGGACCTCACGGAGACTGAGGGAGAAACAGGCCTGTCCACAGAAGAGGCAGACTCTGTGCCCTTCTCATCTGACTGCACCGAGGACAATGGTGCCGAGAGACACTGGACTGTTGTCCGCACTGAAGAAGTCATCAGTGCCGCGGTCATGGTCTGCAAAGACACAGGGATCGGTGCCGAAGTGGTTGTCAGTGCCGAAGCTGGAACCAACAAAACTGGAGTCAACAATAAAGGCATCCGTTCCGATGAAGATCTCAGAGCAAACACGGTCAAGGTCTGCGCCGCCTGAACAGTCGGTGCCATTACAGTGGTAATGGTCTGAACTGAGGAGCCCCTTGGTGCCGATATATAGAAGGGTTGCAGGAGAAGACGGAGCCGAAATAATTAATGGAGCCGAAGGCTTCGGTGCCGAGGGTCTAGGTGCCAAAAGCATTGGGGCTGACTGAGTGAGCTCTGGAGCCGAAACTTTAGCCTTTTTAGATTTTGGTTGGTGGGAATCCCCAGCCGGGGATGAAGGCAAAGATTTAACCTTAGTAGAAACATCCAAAGTTTTCTTATGGGCTTTATGAGGGGTTGAGGCCTCCGACCAAGAAATAGCCTCTGAAAAGGGAGATTTTAGAAGTCCTTTCAGTAACCGCTTGTTTTTCCTTTCCAACAAGGTTCTATTAGAAAAGTTCTCACAAATAGTACAGGGTTGGTCAACAGACAAATGGGAAGCTCACAAATAATAAACACACAAAGAGTGTGCATCAGAAGTAGACAGTTTGTGTCCACAATCAGAACACCGCTTAAACCCCAGACTACCTTTCTTATCTGCCATGACAGCAAATTAATAGAGAAGGTACCAGCAATGGTACAAGAGAGTACCCGAAGGTATGAGAGAAAAGGGAAAAGGATTACCAACGATGGTAAAGAGAGAATACCTTGCAGTAAAAGTGGTAAGGAAAGAAGCAGAAAAACCTGAAGAAATTATGAACGCTAGATGCGATAGGGTAAGAGACAATAAAATATGAACTTTCCCGACAGAAAAGTAATCTGTAAAACTATTAAACAACAATTGAATGAACTTAGCTCAAGACAAGTAGCTTGACACGACTGAATGGCAATGCGGTAAATGAAATCTGAGGTAAAAGGGAGAGAGGGATTGTGGTTAAGAGTTTAGCTCGAGAGTTTGAAGCTGACGCGAGCTCGGAACTGATACCCATGCGTAATGACTGAACGAGGATTAACAATATCAGATCTAAAAGTAGATAAAACAGGTTCCAAAACACAGAAAATTGGGCAAGAACATGACAGTAGAACGGTTTTAAATTTTAACAATGTGCCCCCAAGTTATCTCCATGGCTAAAACTGGTACCACAGCAACTTTGTCAGTTTTAACATTAAAAAAATATAAATTACGTACTTGTCTTAATGTTCAGTCTGTAAGATAAATCACCTTCAGTAACCTCTAGGGTTGCTGTCACATGCCATTAGGTCTGCTTAATAGAGAAAACTTGATCCAGATGAATGGATACATTACTTAAGTTGGACTTCCATGCAAATTCATTTTTCTAAGTACCGAGCTTTCATACCTGATAAGTACAGGTGCATCTTTAGTAAACTTTTAAAACAAAACATCCTTAGCCAATCTTCCTGTGAGAACATACTGCAGTAGACAGCTGATTTGGAAATAATGTTTAGCTTCGAGTGCTTCACAAAGTTGTTCAGGGGTGGTAAAGTTGCACCTCTGCAAACCTCATCAACAGCAGCATTACAGAAGAAGGCAACAGAATAAGAAGTCATGTACTCACCGTAACGTTCCATGTTTGTTATCCAGCTCGCCTATATTCCTGCTGGTTGTTTGGGTTTGGAACCGAGCATTGGTTCCAACTTGGCCTAATACAAAAGCTCGAGAGCTTCCACTGGCTAGAGGTTAACCTCTATCCCATGATGCTTAGGGTAGAATACCCAGATCTTGTTTGTAAGCGAAATCAGTACTATTATCTATACATATTTATAAACATAGCCTGTCTAGCTGAAGGAAAACAGAGACTCCAGAAAACCAACCAACTTTATATATATATATATATATATATATATATATATATATATATATATATATATATATATATATATACGGTGGTGGTGTTGCGGTAGCACTGTCGCCTCACAGTTAGACGTTGCTCGTTCGATTCTCAGTTAAAGCGTCTTCTGTGTAGTGACGTGTGAATGGGCGTTCCTTCATTGAAGGTTGTGCGTTAGGCCCGGCAAGCCAGTACGTAAAAATCTACTGCCAATCATTAGCAGACCGGTGTTCCGCTGTGGCGACCCCTAACCGGGAAAAGCCGAAAGACACAACACAACAACATATATAAGATTATCCGCCCGATCCTCCAGGAGCAAAGGAGGGTGGGACGTAAGAATATACGAGAGATGGTCAACAAACATGGAACATTATGGTGAGTACATAACTTCTTAATGTTGTTATCCTATCTCACCATAATTCTTGCTGGATGGGACAGCGTCCCTAGCACCTTCATCGCTGGGTGGCTCAGGAAAACAGACTTTTCAGTACAGTGGATCCAAAGGAAGACCTGTTCTGGGAGGCCACATCTACTTTGTAATGATTAATAAAGGTATGAGGTCTCGCCCATGTGGCAGCTGCACAGATAAGAGTCCAAAGGAAGTTTAGTTTGAAAGGCCGCTGAAGTTGCAACCACTCTTGTGGAATGGCCTTTCACTTTGCCCTGTAACTTTCTGTTATTATAGTTGTAATACAAAGAAATGCAGTCTGCAAGCCATTTTGACAGTTACCTTAGAAACTGGCAATCCTTTCCTTTTATCTGAAAAGGAAACAAAGATCTGGTCTGACTTCTTGAGCTGTTTGGTCATATGCAAAAAGAAGAAGTGTAACTGTCTGTGTAAATCTAGTTGATGTAATTTATATTCTGCCTTGTTGCTATAGCTGGGGAAGAACACTGGCAACAGATTGATTTAAATTATTTTCTGAACAAATATTTGGTAAGAGAGGGATTAGTTCTTAAAGATACTCTGTCTTTGTGGAAAACTATATAAGGATGGCATATAGAGAGGGCTTGGAGTTCTGACACCTGTCTGGCAGAGGTAATGGCTACCAGGAAAAGAGTTTTCCATGACAAAAGATTTTTCATCACATGATGATGCGGGCTCGAAGGGTGGCAAAATTAAGGTAGATAGAACAAAATTTAGGTCCCAAATGGGTTTATGGTGATTAGGAGTCTCAGCAGAAAGGTACCTTTCAAAAAGGCCTTGCCTAGTTTATGGAACGTGATAGACATTCCCATTTCCCCAATATGGAAATTAGATATGGCAGCTAGTTGTACTCTGATGGTAGCTGCTGCTGCACCCTCGTCAAAAAGCTTGGAGAGAAATTCTAAACTGCTGTAAAGGGATCTACATTGTGCTTAACGGCCCAGTATGAAAATCTTTTTCCACTTACTGTAATACAGTTTTCCGACAGAAGGTTTGTGGGAAGAGATCAAGATATGTTTAACTGCAGAGGAAAAAATCGAAACACCTGGCTATATGTGGTATTGGAGCAGCCATGCTGTCAACTTGAGGGTTTAGATGGACGGATGGAACATTCCCGATGAGTGGGTCAAAAGATCTGGAACTGGGTCCAGAATCCACAGTTCCACCAGAAGATGGGTCTAGAGGAAGGGGAACCAAATTTGTTAAGGTCAGTAAGGTGCACTGAGTGTCATAGTGCTGTTCAACGTGCTGGCTTTTTGAAGTACTTTGGGTATTAAGGGGAAGGGTGGAAAGGCATAAGTCCCGGGGGCCAATCGTGTACAAGTGCATCCCTTGGTGACTTCTCCAGGGGGGAGGGGGAATGAGGGCAAAGTAGCTGCTGCATTTGGCATTCATGGAAGTGGTGAAAAGGTCGAATCAAGGCTGGCCCCACTTCTGGAAGATATCTTCTGCAACTTCTTGTTTCAGAGACCACTCGTGAGTCAACAGAATTGCTCTGCTGAGTTTGTCCACTATCACGTGGGATTTGCAAGGGATGTGCACTGCTATCAGAAAATGTTGAGAAGTGACAGCCCATTGCCATATTCGTTGTGGCTCTTGGCATAGGTGATACGATTTGGTTCCTCCTTGTTTGTTTATGTACCACACTACTGACATGTTGTCTATTTGTATTGCAATAGTTCCTATCGGAAGAGAGTCCTGGATTGGCTGCAACGCACAGAGCACCACTCTCATCTCTAGGACATTGATATGCAAATGGTTTTCATGCTCTTGCCATAAGCCTTGAAAAGTCATTCACAGATAATGCCCCTCACCTGATCGGGGAAGCGTCCATGGTCAGTACAGCAGTCAGTTGTGGGAATACAAATGGGCGACCCAAGGAGAGCTGCTTTGTTTGAAGCCACCAGAGAAGATCCTTCTTGCATGAATCTGCAATAATTATCTGATGTGACAAAGATAGATCTTGCATGGACCACTGGGCAAAGAGTAACCATTGGAGGACCCTCATGTGCAGACGTGCTAGAGGAACTAGAAGAATTGCTGCTGCCATGGTACCCAGAACCTGTAACACAGACCTCGCCTAAACCTTTCTTCTGGACATCAAGGTCCTGATTTGACGGTGTAGGGACTGAATTCTCTCAGGGGTAAGTTTTACCACCATTTCCTTTGAATCCAACTCTGCACCTAAGAAAGTATCATGCTGTGAAGGCAACAAGGCAGATTTTTTGAAATTTATTGCAATACGTAGCTTGGAGCAAAGAAAAAGAAGTTATGTCTTACCATAACATCCCATCTGTATTGTTGATCCTCATTCAGTCATTACACCCAGGTATCAGTTCAGACCTCGGAACCAAGCCAGCCATCTTTCAAGCTCGTGACAGCCACAAACTCTCGAGCTAAACTCTTATCCACAATTCCCCTCTCCCTGTTACCTCAGATTGAGTTTGCAAGTCAAAGGAAGCAGAGGCTACCTCTGGTCAAAGAACCTACCGGAACAGGATCATGAGATCCACTATAAGCCTAAGGAGGGGGGGGTCGTAATGACTGAACGAGGATCAACAATACAGATGGAACGTTATGGTAAGACATAACTTCTTTATCTGATATTGTTAATCCTCATTCATTCCTTATGCCTGGGACAGAGTCCCCAGCTACCTTTATTCCTGGGAGGCTCTCATGGAAGGCCATTCCTGAGCACCACTGAACCAAAGGACGCTCTTCCTCTGGAGGCCAAATCCAATTTGTAATGACTGATGAAGGTTTGGGGTCTAGCCCAAGTTGCATCTGCACAAATGTCAGGTAAAAAAGCTCTAGCATGAAAGGCAGAAGTTGCGACTGACCTAGTGGAATGAGCCATAACTGCTGTAGTCAAAGGAATACTGTGAATTTTGTAAATAAATGTTACACAGTCGTTTAACCATTTAACCAATGTGACCTTAGAAACAGCACATACAAGTCTAGAACCAGAACAGGCCAGGAATAGTTGATCTGATTTGAGAGAAGCCTTAGTTCTGTCCAGATAGAAACAAATTTGCCTGTGAAGGTCAAGGGTATATAGACAATACTCACCTCTGTTAGAATGATTGGGAAAGAAAACTGGCAATTCAATGGATTGGTTAATGGACATTTCAGAGATCACTTTTGGCAGGAAGGAAGGATTAGTTCTCAATGACACTATCTTTATGAAAGATTAAGTAAGGCTGTTTGATGCATAGAGCTTGACGTTCAGAGATACGTCTGGCCGAAGTAATGGTGACCAAGAACAAAGTTTTCCAAGAAAGAAGCTTGAGGTTGCATGAAAAAGCTGGTTCAAAGGGAGCCACAGTCAATGCTTGTAGGAATAAAGACAGATCCCATGGCTGGCTAGGATCTCTAAAAGGGGGTTTCAAATGATTAATGCCTTTTAGAAAAGGGTTGCATAATTTGTGTGACATAAGAGAAGAGTCATGGACACCACTGTGAAAATTAGATATCGCGGCCAAATGAACATGAATGGTAGAAGCAGATAGGCCAGATTGGAATAAACTGGACAGGTACTCCAGTACAACCGGTACTGGTGCTGAAAAAGGGTCTATATCTCCTTTTCCTTCAGCCAAATGGTAAACCTTTTCCATTTGCTGAGATAAGTAGTTCTGGTGGAGGACTTATGACAAGCGATAAGAATGTCACGTACTGGGGAAGAAAGATCAGTCTGCTTGGCAATCACTGGAAGTGGAGGAACCAAGATGTGAGCTTCAGGCTGTTCAAGTTGGGGTGAATCAGGTTCTGCGGATGGGAGATCAAATCCGGAGTTGGATCGAGAATCCATGGTTGATCTAGCAGGTGAGACCATAAGAAGGGGAACCAAATTTGCCAAGGCCAATATGGCACAATGAGGATTATCTTGCTCTTCAACCTGCGGGCCTTCTTCAGGAACTGGGGAATGAGAGGGAGAGGGGGGAAAGACATAAAGCAGACCCGAGGGCCAATCGTGGACTAGAGCGTCCCTGGGTGACTGTCCCCGAGGGGGAATCAGGGCGAAGTAATTGCTGCACTTGTAGTTAGATGGGGATGCAAAAAGGTCGCAGCAAGGGAAACCCCAGCAGTTGAAAATCTCTGCCACTATAAGAGGATTCAGAGACCACTCGTGTGGTTGCAGAGTGCACCTGCTCAATCTATCTGCTATCACGTTGGAACTCCCGGGAATGTGCGTTGCTAAAAGAAAGCGGTTGGTAGCCATTACCCAGTGCCATATCCTCATGGCCTCCGACAAGAGTGGGTAGGATTTGGTTCCGCCTTGTTTGTTGATGTACCAGACTACAGCCATGTTGTCCGATTATATTGCAATCATCCCTGATGGAAGGAGGGGATAAAATGCTTGCAACGCTAGAAGCACCGCCCTCAGTTCTAGGACATTTATTTGCAGATGAGCCTCTAGGTCCGACCACGTGCCTTGGACAGTCTTCTCCTGAAAAAGCCACCCCCACCCCATCAGGGAGGTGTCCGTGGTCACTGTGACTTTGGGCTGTTGGGGTGTGAAGGGGCGAGACCACTGCGACGGGTTCTGCGACATCCACCAAATCAAGTCTTGAGTCATCTGAATCTGGGATGAGAGAGGAAACTGAAAAGGGTACCCACTGGGTGAGCAGTAACCATTGTAAAAGCCTCATGTGAAACCTCGCGAGGGGGCAATGGTGATGAAAGCTGCCATGGAACCCAGCAGCTGGAGAACAGAATGTGCTGTCGATCTTCCCCTTGAGAGGATGGGTATGAGTTGTTTTATCCTTAAAAGTCTGTGTTCCGGAATTGATGCCGTGCAGTTCTTTGTATTCAACAGGATCCCAATGAATTCAATGGATTGGGATGGGGACAGGTTGGATTTTTGCCAGTTTACAGTTATGCCTAACCTTTCTGCAGTGTGAAGAGAGTAAGCTAAGGCTTTTTCCAATAGATGTCTAGTGGGGGCGGTGATGAGCCAGTTGTCTAGGTATGGAAACACCCGGAATCCTTGCAGTTGCAGGTGAGCTGCGACGACTGCCATGCACTTGGTGAACACTCTGGGGGCTGTAGAGAGTCTGAAGGGCAGTACTCGGAACTGGTAATGACTGGAATCTTCTTGATGGTCTCTCCACCTTTATGTGGTAGTACGCATCTGGAGGATCTATACAGCACATCCAATTGCCTGCCTCCAGGAGTGGGAGGATAGACTGTACTGTGACCATCTGGAATTTCTGTACCTCTACGAATTTGTTTAGTACACTGAGATCCAAAATTGGTCTCCAGTCCCCGGTCTTTTTTGGCACTAAAAATAATCTTGAGTAGTATCTGGATCCTATTTGGTCTGGTGGGATTATTTGGATGACTCTTTCTTAGCAGCTTTGAAATCTCTAATGCTACTTCTACCCTTTGACTGGATGGAACGTAAGGTAAGCGCCTTAGTGGGGCAGGACAAAGATCAAAGGGAATATGATAACCTCTGGTTATTATCTCTCCTACCCAAAAATCAGTGGTAATGGTTAGCCAGGCAGAAGGGTACAAAGAGAAACGACCCCCCAACCATTTCCAGAGGAAAGCAGTTGGGCCGCTCTTCAGCAGCGTTGGTAGGACTGGCCAGAGAAAGAATCTCTGAAACCCTGGTTACGCGGACCTCCTCTTCCATACGAGTTTCCCCCTCTGCCTCTAGGGGAAAACTTGGCATGTGGGTCAAGGAAAGAACCCTGAGACTTTCTGTTCCACATCTTACCACTCTTCTGGTTTCTGGAGAAAGCCCATTGAGGGGAAGAATAGTGGACAGCCACAGCAGAAAGGGTCTTACCGTCCTGTTCACACCTAGCCAGTGTGTCTTTAGCCTTGGGTCCAAACAACAAAGAGGCTTCAATGGGAGCATTCAGAAAGGAAGCCTTGAAAGGTTCTGCAAAATCACACAAGCGCATCCAGGCATGCCGTCTCATGACTATGTCTGCACCCACTGCTCCTTCTGATGCGTGAAAAATCAGATGCATGGAGGAGTTAGAAATCGATTTAAGGGTGGCTAACTGTGAGGCCACTTTGTCCCAGACCTCATCAGACAGCTCTGGCCAAGGTTTCAGAGAGCTCAGAAATCAAGTCTCTTTGAAGCCTGGTAAAATGTACCATATAATTCAGGGACCTGACTGCAAAGGTCGCTCATGCAAAGGTACGCTTCCCTAATCTGTCCAGCACCCGGGACTCCTTGTTGGGCGGGTGTACAGTCTGGCTTTCTTCCACCAGATCCTTCTTTGTTGCGGCCGCCACCACCAAGGCATCTACAGGAACACCTTTGGATCAGTGAGGCTCACTATCTGGAGGGGACAGGATTTTATCTGGCCTGCGGGGAATGGCATCAACAGTGTCAGGAGCCTTCTAAGCATGCTGCACGATGAGCCAAACAAGGTAGCCGGCAGGTGGAGTAACCCAAGTGGTAGGGGGCTGGGCACGAAAGGCCTGCAAGGTACACAGACTCTTCAGAGGTCGGGTTAGAGGTCCATCAATCACCTATCTGCTTAATTATTTTGAGAATATCTCCAAAGGATACCTCAGAGGGTGTCCAAGGGGACCCTTGCCCATCAACTAAGTCTGTGTCTTCTGTGAGAGATTCTTCTGGCGAGTCCACGTACTTCCTCTTACATAAACTCTTGCAATGAACTTCCTCAGGGGGAGAATCTAGAGAGGACAGCGCAAGAGGAGCCTCCAGTGGGAGTGTGTCCTGAAGCCCTTGCACACGGTGACTCGGAGTCCCTGGATGGCTGTGAAAAACAGGAGTACATACATCACAGCTAGCATCCAAAGCAGTGACTGGAGAGACAAGTCTCTCCTGCCACAAAGGCAACTGCGACTCCTTAGTGAGGTCCATGAAAGGAGCCGAAGTGAGGGAAGTCTGTGCTACAGCAGGGGGGCTTCAAAGGCAATGAAGGAGGAGAATAAGTAGGAGTCCTTGGAGAAGGGTGATCACCTCCAAAGGAAGAGTAGTTCCTGGAGGGTTGGATACCTCTGGCCAAAAGCAACTGACCCATAAGGCGCACCACATCATGTTCTGAGAGGCTTTTAGTGGATCTCACAGACATAGCTGAAGGGGAGTCAGGTATATTCAAAGATGCAGGAAACTCGGTGCCCACAAAGGGGTCTTTAGCTGGTGCAAAAATAGGCATCTGCACCGAAAACAATGGAGCCGTAAAGGCTTGTACTACTGGTGTCTGCACCAAGGAGATCATCGGTATCGAAGGTAAGGTCTGCACCGATGAGGTCGGTACCGAAGTGGTAGTTGGCACTATGGTAGATGCCGAAAGAGTCTGTGTGGAAAAAGAGGTAGTGGGTACCGAGAGAGTAATCGGTGCAGTGAAAATAGTCGAAGCAGAAGCTGGCGTCAGAACAGTCATCGATGCCGGAAAGGTCTGAATCAAGGAATAAGTCAGTGCCGATAAGGTCTGAATCAAGGAATAAGTCGGTGCTGATAAGGAAGTCTGAACCGGGGGGCCCCTCAGTTCTGATGGGGTATAGGGCACAAAACTTGGTGCCGAAGAGCTAGGCACCGAAAGCCTCGGGGCCGAGGAAGTCAAATCCGAACTAGAAAGTTTGGCCTTCTTAGGTCTCAGTTCCTGGTTGTCCCCAGCAGATGACGGGAGAGACTTGGCCTTCTTGTGTACATCTCATTTCTTATGGGAACTAGGAGAGGTTGAAGCCTCCTCCCCAGAAATAGCCTCTGAAAAGGAATATTTAAGTAGTCCCTTTAAAATCGGCTTATTTTTTTCTCTCCACTAAAGTCCTATTAGAGAAATTAGCACAAATCCCGCAAGGCAGGTCAACAGTCAAGTGAGGCACACCCAAACAGTAAACACATAATGCATGTGCATCCGAAACAGGCAATTTATGTCCACAATCCACACATCTTTTAAATCCAGGACTATCTTTTTTCTCTGCCATGACAGGAGGAAGACAGAAAAGGAAGAAGGTACCAACAATGGCACAAGAAATGCCCAAAAGTAAAACAGGAAAGAATTTACCAACAATGGTAAAGGAGTTACCTCATGGTAAAAAGAAAGAAGGGCTAGAAAAAAAAAAAGTTTCTAGATGCGATAGGGTAAGAGATAACTATTCAACAAAATTAGAACAGAGAATAACTGCAATACGATAAAGTATTATCAAAGAAGTTTGCTTAGCTCAAGAGTAGTGGCTTGACATGGCTGAATGGTGATGCGGCAAACAAAATCTGAGGTAACAGGGAGAGGGGAATTGTGGGTAAGAGTTTAGCTCGTGAGTTTGTGGCTGTCGCAAGCTTGGAAGATGGCCGGCTCGGTTCCGATGTCGGAACCGATACCCAGGTGTAAGGAATGAATGAGGATTAACAATATCAGATGTATTGTTTCATCCCTCACTTGTAGCAGTAGATGGTTGGTGGTGGTGGTGGTCAGGAGTCAATCGTCTAGACATGGAAACACACTGAATCCTAGACATCTCAAGTGAGCCGTAACCACTGCCATCCATTTGAGGAACACTCTGGGGGCTGTAGTAGACCAAAGGGCAGGGCTCGAGATTGGTAATGACTGACTCCCAGAAGTGTCTCCTGGATCACCTGTCCATCTTTATATGGTAGTACGCATCCTGGAGATCTATCGAGCAAATCCAATCATCTTTCCCAAGAAAAGGGAATATAGATTGCAGTGCCACCATCCGGAACTTTGATTTTTTTTTTCTTTTACAGACCCGTTCAATCTGCTGAGATTCAAAATGGGCCTCCAGTCCCGTCTTTTTGGAACTAAAAAGAACCTTGAGTAAGTTCCAGAACCAATTTGCTCTGCGGGGACCTCTTGGCTGACTCTTTTCTAGCAACTTGTGTACCTCTGCTGTTGCATCGTCACTCTGATGGGGTGGAATGTCTGGAATGGACTGATTTAGGTGAGGGGGTGGAAAAGGGAATGTAATAAACTCTGGATAGGATTGTCTGTACCCATTTGTCTTGAGTGATTTCCAGCCAGGCGTTTAGGTACACTAAAAAGCTTCCCCCGACTGCCTCCAGAGAGCAGACAGGCCTCCTTTCAGGAACATTGGAGGGGCCTGCCAGAGAATGTATCTCTGTCTATCTGATTCTGCAGACCCCCTCTGCCACGAGGTCGGCGTCTTCCATTGTTACTTTCCCCTCTGCCCCTGGGAGAAGTTTCATCATATGTGTTGGGAAAACCTTTTTGGGATTTGCGGAACCACATTTTCCCACCTTTCAGGCCTTTGGGATAAGGTCTAGAGGGGGCAGAAAAACGGACTCCCACTGCAGACAAGGTTTTCCCTTCCTGTTCACACCTGGTCAAAGTTTCTTTCACCTTTGGTCCGAAAAGGGACGAAGCATCAAAGGGGGTGTTGGTGAAGAAAGACTTGAAGGGTTAGGCAAAACTGCATAAACGCACCCAGGAATGTCTCAAGGAAATGCCTGTAGCTGCTGCCCTGTTCACTCCATCAGCTGCATATGAAATCAGTCTCATGGAGGAGTTAACCACAGAAGAAGGTGGAGAGCTGAGAGGAAACTTATCTGCAATTCCCGAAGCTACAATACTCTGAAGAGTATCTCCCAGCTCTTTTAGGAGATCCCGTTGAAGTCTTGTACAATGGGGTCAAGAAATTCAGCAACCGCAAGGTAAAGGCCGCTGAAGAAAAAACATGCTTTCCATACCAGTCCATAGTCCATGACTCTCAACTTGGAGGATGGATAGATGAGGAGGTCTCTGATAACTCCCTCCTTGGTGGTTGCTGCCACCATCGCATCTACCGGGGTCACCTTTGGTCAAAACTTCCTTTTCTGTAGGTGCTGTAATGAATTTATTGGGCCTCCGTGCAACAGGCTCCACTGTATCTGGAGAAGTCCAGGCCTTACAAGACATTACATTCATAACTTGGTCATAGGGGGGAGACACCCAAGAGAGGTGGAAGGGCAAGACCCAAAAGCCTTCAGGTATACAGACTCGTCCTCCAAAGGGCTCATGGGCTTCCAGCCACCCCTCTGTTTAAGGATCTCAAGGATGTCAGCAAAGGAGACATCCTCAGAGAGGGACTGTGGGGACCCTTCCGAATCATCCAGATCGGTATCTGGGTTGACAGACTCAGGGGAGTCTATGTGCTTCCTCTTCCACAATCTCTTTTGAGGGGCTTCCTCAGAGCGGTACTTAAGTGAAGTTTTGGAAGAAATGATGCCACCTACAGGGGTTTCCTGGGGCTCTGGCTCTACGCTTGGGGGGAGAAGGAGATGATGAGACTAACACTGGTGCATGGGAGGGAAGAGAACCTGGGCCAGAGAGTGCAGCTGTCTGGTGTGACAGCAGTCTCTCCATCAACTCAAAAGCCCCTTTGCCCCACTCCGAAGAGACAGGGGACCGACTCAGAGGCAGAGCAGGAGGCTCTAAAGCCAATGTAGAAGCCGAGCTCAACCTTGCCGAGGCACTGAGGGGTAGAGTTGGATGGGACAACTGTCCTCGCCACCTCCCCTCCCCGGACCTGACAGGCGAACATCGGCTCCTAGACTCCTCGACATCCGATGGAACCGAGGAAGTTGGAGCAGATGTCAGAACCGACGACACTAACAGATGTCTCGGTTCCGATGCCTCCACTACTATCGGACCGAAGATCTGTGGCTCTGAAACCATAGGTCGGGTTTGAGGAGGAATCTAGGATGGGGATAGTGCCTTAGATGGTTCCGATTCCTTCAGGGTCAGAGGCGATAAAATTTTTGCCAGCACAGGTGTTCGAAGCAGTCTCTTCACCACCCACTCCACGTCATCATCAAACAAGCTCCTGGAGGAACAGTAGGATAACGAAGGAGATCTTGCCATTTCCAAAATGGGTGATCTCAAAGTGGGAGTAACCGCCTCCAAGATTGGAAACTGTCTCCTAGTCAGCAATTCTGTCGGCTCCGTGGTCACAGACAGAGCCAAAGAGAAAGATTTAGATGTCGGAGCCAACAGCCCTTGGCTCCGAAGCAACCACTTTTTTAGGTGGCTCTGAGGCCAGAGCAGAGACAGCAGATCTTTTAGCCACTTTGTCAGATTTTGAAGAAGCAGATGAAGATTTGGAGGTCTGGGATCCCTCTAAAGCTTCTGAGAAGGGAACCTTCAATAAGCCCCTGACAATAAGCTTATTTTTACGCTCTTGCAAAACCCTGCTACTGAATCCATGACAAATGGTACATGGATGTTGCAAATAGATGGCACCAAGACAATAAACACAGCTAGTGTGCCCATATGTAATTGACATCTTTTGACTACAATGATCACATTTTTTGAACCCTGAATGTCTAGGTTCTTTATGCTCTTTAGACATGCCTAAGACCAAAAAAGGTGCTACCGCTAGCAACTATAACAGCTTGTCCAAAACTAGAAGCCAAAACTTAACACGAAAACACTGCAAAAAACGGCTTTAAACCAACATCAGCTATGAAAATGTGTTTGCAGGTTAAACCAACAACAGCTAGCCTAACTACAAGAACACACCGCACACGTAATGATGTATATCTAAACACTAACCACTTCAAAAGAAGAAAACTATGAGGAGGAACCCTCCAACTAAAACGGATTCTCCTAAGCCAAAGGGAAACACATGGGGATAGGGGAGCAACCCCCAAGTTAAACGGGGCACTAAGAACCCTCTAACTTAAATGAGTTTGCAACAACAGGGAAAGCTCTGTAGAAAAAAAAAAACAGGCTTGTGGAAGACAGCAGGTCTAACAAACAGATGAGGAAACTTTCACTAACTAAATAGCCAAAAACCACACTAGAGAATTCGCACACAACAGAAAAGGCACTAAAAGAGATTTCCTATAAGAAATTAAGAAAATATTGACAGGAATATAATAAATTAACTACTTAGCCAACGAGCCAGCCAGAAGACACCTTGATCGCTTGAGCGACAAATGAGAGTGGGGTATTCTACCCTAAGCATCATGGGATATGGGTTAGCCTCAAACCAGTGGAAGCTCTCGAGCTTTTGCATTAGGCCAAGTTGGAACCGATGCTCAGTTCCGAACCCAACCAATCAGCAGGAATTACGGCAAAATAGGACAACATAACATTTATCTTTTGCTCTAGAAAGAGACTTTCCATATTTGCTGTGACAATATTTGGTGCAGCATAGCTAGCCATAAATGGAGACTTTAGAAACTCAACTTAAAGATGGTAAACAAGTCAAATGATTGTGGAAATACCTAGATCTGGTCACATAGAATTTTAAGCTGTCAGAGAACATCTATACAATGAAGACGGTATTGAGCATCATTAGAATATTCAGAAGAAAAAGGCACATTTACAAATTTAAATCAAATTTATACATAAGGAATGCACGTGTTCTAAAGGCCGTTTGCTCTTTGCATAAATCTAGGTAAGAAGGTTTGACAGTTATAGTTTCTAACTCATAACCACTTGGGAAAAGTGATAGCTGCTAGGAGAGTTCTCCTAGTCAGGAAGTTGATGTCCACAGAAGCAACACATTAAAAAAGTGGAAGATTAAACTTTTCAAGCATAAAATTAACATTCCAAGAAAGTATAAGATGTCATATAGGAGGCCTTAGGTAAACTGTTATGTGTCAGAAGTCATTACAGATTTTAAGAGAGGTAATGGAAGTGGAGTATCAACCTGAATGATACCTACAGACAGCTGCCAAATGGATCATTAACAGAATCAACTAAATCCAGAATCAGACTCCAGAAGTTGGCACTAAAACCATGACAGCTGTAAAAAAGATTGTAAACCTTTGTTATTAAAACAGAAAAATGTCCATTTATCCCACAAGTTAATGTTTGGTAAAAATACCTCTAACAAGAGGAAATAAATGAACACTTTCATCTTACTGAAGGCAAAATCTTTGGCAACTGATACAAGTCAGACTTTCAGTCTGATTGTGTGAAAGCCTGGATGAGACCTGCATGAAAGGTATGAGAGCAGTGTCTTGGAAGGGATGAAGTTGACTGTTTTTGAAGTTAAAACTTCAGAAAAGGAAACTATGTTGGTTTGGGCCAAAGGGGATTTATCAGAAAATCCCTAGTTCTGAAGAATTTCACTTTCTGAATCTCCTCACTGGAAGACATGGAGTCCATATGATCATTTGTGTGATAGAGCATCATTGGTCTGATTACTCTATGAAGCTTTGCCAAGTACTGAACTATTTCATCTTAAACTTCTTTCATAAACTTTGAGTTGTACTAACTTTTTTAGTTGGTCCTGGTTTCATAAAATGACAGCCACTTTGCAAGGGCTCTACACAGTAACAGCCAGTCCCACCATCATACGCACAGCTAATGGCAGCACTTGCTTACTGAAGGGGATAATGCACTTGTGCTAAAGTGCAATTTTTATTTGTTTTTGTAACATCAATAACACACATCTTTGGTGCTGGAAGATCAGAAAACTGTGGGTTCGGTTCCCACCACTGGTACTGGCATTACTTTTTCCAGTGCTGACTCTGCAGTACAGCACAAGGGATTGCTGCACTCCTGAATGTGCCACCCTTCCAATGCGATGTTAAACAGAACTGTGGCCCCATGTGCCTGCATTTGTAGTGGATTACGTACATGTAAAAGATCCTATGATTCTCATTTTTAAAAAAAAGGTAGAAGTTGCTTGTCTTAATAGTATACTCATTTTTTTCCTTTCATGTTTTTGGTCAGCATCACATTAACAATATTCCTTCATTTCTTTTTTTTACTTTTTCTCTTCCCCCTATCCCCCATCCTGTCTTGTATTCAGCTGAGCCATCTTCTCTATTTTTTACTACACAATCCATCACACTTTTTCCACAATACCAATATTGTTAAAATATTTTCTTCCATTAGGCAGTTTAACATTTCCTTCTTTTCTTACACTTTCCATACATGATCATATCCATGTTTATGTTTCTGAATCATTCGCATTCACACACGTTTAAATCTTCTCTAAAACATTTCATTCTTTTTGCATTTCAATAGCAATGTTTTGTTGTTCCTTCCTCATTAAATGTATTAAATTTCCTTTTCCCCTCTATTATTTTATATATCAGATTATCTATATCAGATTATCTTTTACTGGTAATTTATCTAGCAAAATTCTCCACAGAAAATCGTTGATCTCATAAAATATCCCAACCCTTTTCCTTCTATTTTTACAGCATATTTTATCTCTTCCTTTAATGTTTTCCAAGGATATAAACACATGACCACATCAAATCATTCCTAATTCCATAAAAAGTTTATTTTCATATTCTTACCCTTTATTTTCATATTCTTACCCTTCCTTTTTCAATAACATCTTCCTAGCATGGTTTCTTCTTTTTACATTCCATATTACCCAAACATAGATACATAGATGCTAAATGTACCTTTTTTTTTTTTTTTTTATTTATGACCTTTATTGTACATGACTCATCCTTTAGCTGGGTTCAGTCTTGACCCCGCAAATAAAGCCAAAAATAACTCCCTTCTGTTCTTTCTCAATTTCACTTTTTCTATTTCACTTTTCAAAGTTCGGCTTCTGTAAATCTAATCCCCAATTGCAATCATCCACATTATCAATTATTTCACTGCCCTAGTATCATGTTATTTTTCCTGTTTTAAGTAGTCTCCGCCATAATTATCAGATTTACCACTACATATTTCTTCAGACACCTGTTTTTATTTCAAACATATTTGTATATGCATATATCACTATTAGTGTGACAGCTTTCTTTTATACTCATATCACATATATTATTTTCTCCTGTTATCAGAATCCACATTCCTGATTAAGTCTCATTTTCTACTGACCATTTAACCTTCCTTTCCCATATTGCCTGAAATCTCTCCCTTTTTCCTTCTTCACACTTGTGGTGTCCAAACATATCACACCATACTTAGTGAATGAATGGGGTCAGAAATTAAAACTCCTAGTATCAAGTTTACATTCAATGACAATATTCCTACATCAATCATTTTTCTTCCATTTTTTTGTATTTCTTCTAATTTATTTTTCATTATTGTGTTCTTGTTCATCTCATTTCCATCACCTTCTAATAGTGCATATTTATTTTTAACTTGCATCGGAGACCTCTCTGTCTGCAGACCATCATCCTCATTCACCCCATCCTTTCCAGTATTTTCAACATTTCTTTTTTACTCAAACAATGAACATTAATCAAACTTATAGAAGTGACCACCCAATCAAAATCCTTTTAGGCACATAGAAACAGTCACATGATAAAATCAATTAAAACTAGTCATATGACCACATCATTGAAGAAAATATAAAAACATGCCAACCTCACAGATAATAATAAAAGGTCGCAAAAATATATATACATACACACACACACACACACACACACACACACACACACACACACACACACTGGTCACTTGTACAAATTTGATTAATGTTGATTGCTTGAGTATGCATTGAAAAAAAGAGCTTTGTTCGAAAGCTTTGCCTTGTATTCATCTGTTTATTAAAGACTTGACAGTGTACTCCCTGCGTTTTTGTATGTTTGCTAGAGTCTGTATTTGTTCCTTCGTTCACCTTCAATGTTACCACTTCCCACCCTCCTGTCCAAACTTTTTTTTTCATTATAAACTTTTCTTATATTTTACAAACAAGTTCTAAACTCATACCCTTCTACATCTCATGTTCAAAATTTTCTTTTTAACTACAGGCATAAATTCTGAAACAAAGGGCCAGTAAGCCTACACTAAAGTGTACACGATATAAGAACATTTATCAAATTTTTTGTGCTTTCCAGTCACTTAGAAAGATTACACTAAGTGTACATGTAGTCTACACTTTGTGGTAACCTTTGTAAATCCCTGTCAATATTTAAAGCTGCAAGAATATCAGTAGGAAAACTAAAATTAGGAGGAAAAAGGTGCAAGATGTGATAGTGCTCAATCTCGCCGTTTGTTCTTACACATGGGTTCGGAGCCGATCCTCGGCTCCGTGTCGGCCGCTTGCAAGCTCTGCATCGAGAAGAAGCTCGAGACAACCTAATACCCACAATCCCCCTCTGCCTTTACCTCAGATCTAGTTTGCCGCTGCTGCGTTCGCATCGCTGGGATCTAGCTCGAGCAACTTGAGATAAGATATAACTTTAATTTTGCTATATTTTAGAAAAATTTGTTCTAAAAGTACTTTTTGGTAGACATAGTGTATGTGTGTGTGTAGGTAGAAATTCTCGGTACCGTTAAGTTTATTTAACTGGTTAGAGTTTTTCGGGGCCTTCCACCCCTTACTTAAATTTGACACCGGACTAACATATATATCGGATTCGACTTTTTTCTATTGGATTTGTCTCTTATACTGGACTTGACTTTTTCTCTTTGAGAAAATTAAGTCAGGCTTTAAACGTTGCCAGTGTGGCCAAAAAATGTCAGTTACTGACAACCATAGTTCCTGTGTCTACTGCCTTGGCCCTCTCCACTTACAAGAGGACTGTTCAATTTGTCACTCTTTTAGTGGGAGGGTCATGACAGATAGGCGCAGGAAACTCATGGACAGGGGGTTATTAAAACCTTCCTTTCAGGAGGCTCTGGATGCTTCAGACCAGGCATCCAAATCCTCGAAGGAATCGAAGACGTCGGAGCCCAAGTCATCGGCTCCGAGCTCTTCGAGTAAAGTTAGATCACCGGTTCCTCAGACTTCGGGGCCGAGTGTTCAACTGGTGTCAGTTCCTGAGCCTCGAGTCTTGGAACCGGTGATGGAGCTCCCTCGACTCTATTGAGGTCGGCTCCGTCTTCGGTTCCTTCGACCCGTTCTTCTTCTAAGCTCTCCGATGTCGATGTGGATCGTGTGGTGCAGAAGTTATTGGAGCATTCGGCTCTATCCAAACTTATTTCGGTTTCCACCCAGTTGGTGTCGAAACTTGAAGGCCTTCCATTGTCTCCATCCATTCCTCCTCCGAGACCTGTCCAGTCTTTGGAGCGGAAGAGGTTGATCTTCTGATTGTGGAGCCCTCGGGTCCAGAACCGTCCTTTTCTCGGTCTGTTCCTCTCACCTCGACTCCGTCGGACCCGGTACCGGAGTCTCGGAGCCGACGATCTGTCCTTGGTTCCGGGGCCGAGTCGAACCGGCGTTCGGTTCCGACTCTTCCCTCGGGCCTCGGCGGATCGATTCGGCTCCGTCCTCGGGTCGATGCCTTCGTGCCTGTTTGGGATTCTTCCCATTTCTTCGGAACCGGGAGATTCTTCGACTCGGGACCCGGGGGCTTTCGATCTCATGAGGAAGGTGTTGTCTACCCAGACAACCACATCAGTAGAAGCAACCTCTCCTCCCCATAAAGGGCCGTTATCCTCCTCTGCACCCACGGCCACATCCAAGCGTCGAGCACCGGTGTCTCAGCCACCCCTGGAGGGTGCCCCCTCTTCCTCGGAGGCTTCTTCGGAAGCTCCCCACGAAGAAGTCCCTAGGAAAAGATTGTGTAAGAGGAGACACTTAGATTCTCCATAAGAATCCTTGACATCCGATACTGACTTAGATGAGTCAGAAGGGTCCCCTAAGTCACCTTCAGAAGATGTCTCTTTTTCTGACATATTGGAGATCCTGAAACAGAGAGGTGACTGGCAGTCCCTTCCCCCTTCTGAGGATGAGTCAGTCTTGCTGAAGGCATTCGGTGCTCGCCCTTCCTCCTCCTGGGTCACTCTGCCCTTCGATGAATTAATGGAACTTATTGCTCGAAGGCGTGGAGGCTCCTGACACAGTGGAACCAGTCCCTAGGAAACCCAATAAGTATATCACTGCACCCCAGGACAAGACTTACTTGACAAAAGGAGTTCCAGTGGACGCTATGGTGGTGGCAGCGGCCACGAAAAAGGAGATGTCGGAATCTTCCTCATCTGTCCATCCCCCTAATAAAGATTCTAGGACTATGGACAGGTATGGGAAGCGCATTTTTAGTTCAGCGTTTTTTTCCATGTGATCCCTGAACTATTTGACCCACTTTACACGACTACAGAGGGATCTAGTCAAAGAGTTGGGAGATACCCTCCAGGGTACTACAGATGCTGCTGTCTCAGAGAAAGTGACAGCGCAACTTAATACCCTTACATCCATTGTGAACTCGTCCATGAGGCTGATCTCTTACGCAGCCGAAGGTTCGAGTAGGGCAGCAGCTTCAGCGATTGCTCTTCGCAGACAATCCTGGATGCGCTTATGTTCATTTGCGGAAGCCTTCAAGTCTTCCTTTACTAACGCCCCATTTGACGGTGCCACTCTTTTTGGCCCCAAAGTAAAGGAGACCCTTACCCGGTGTGAGCAGGAGGGAAAGACTCTGTCTGCTGTCGGAGTCTGTTTTTCCACCCCAACCAGACCGTACCCCAAAGGGCAACGTGGTGGAAAAATGTGGTTTCGAAAACCCCAAGGATCTTTCCCAGGCACACAGGGTGATGCCCTTCTAGAGGCAGAGGAGGGGGCAGAGGTGGAAGACGCCGCCCTGGCGGCAGAGGGGATCCGCAGAATCAAGGTGACAGGGATACACTCCCTGGCAAACCTTTCCAGCACTCCTGAGAGGAGGCCCGACTGTCCTGCTCTGGAGGCAGTCGGGGGTCGCTTAGCTTTATACCCTCAGGCCTGGCAAAACATTAACTACAGACAAGTGGGTAAAAAGCGTGGTTACCAGAGGTTACAATATACCATTTCTATCCTATCCCATTCCAAAGAAAAGACTCCCAGATGTGCCGCCCCATCTGCGAGAGCCAGCAGCTATAGAAATTTCAAAGCTGCTAGAAAAAGAGTCATCCAACCAGTCCCAGCGGACCAAAGAGGATTCGGAACTTACTCAAGGTTCTTTTTAGTTCCAAAGAAAACAGGGGACTGGAGGCCCATTCTGGACCTAAGCGACCTCAATACCTTCGTCAAGAAAGAAAAGTTCCGAATGGTCACGCTTCAATCGATCCTTCCATTCTTACAGAAGGACGACTGGATGTGCTCAATAGATCTGAAGGATGCATACTACCACATCAAAATGCCCAGCGCATCCAGAGCTCATTTGCGCTTCGGCTGGGTGCCAGTCACTTTCAGTTTCGAGCCCTGCCCTTTGGTCTGACCTCAGCCCCAGGGTCTTCACCAAATGCATGGCAGTGGTAGCGTCTCACTTGAGGCGCCTAGGATTCCAGGTGTTTCCGTATCTGGACGACTGGCTCCTTTCTGCCACCACCCAGCGTCAACTAGTACAGGCCAGAGACTACACTCTTCAACTGTGTGTTCACCTCAGAATTTCCGTAAACTTGGAAAATCCTTACTACAGCCATCACAGCTTATCTTATTCATAGGAGCGAATTAGATACACATCAGTTAATTCTAAGACTTCCTCCAGAAAGGATACTTTCACTTCAGACTCACATACGTCTTCTTCTCTTGTCCAGGAAATCTCCAGCAAAACTGGTACTGAAGGTTTTGGGACTCATGTCAGCTTCTCTTATTGCAATACCCTTGGGAAGACTGCACATGAGAGTCCTACAATGGCTACTGTTTGCACAATGGTTGTTCCAACAACTACCTCTGACACACGAGATTCTTATAACGAACACATGCAAATCACACCTAAACTGGTGGCTTCAGACTTGCAACCTTTCCAAGGGGAGACCATTTGTGCTACCCACGCCGACAGCTACGGTGACCACGGACGCTTCCCTGATAGGGTGGGGGGGCATCTTTCAGGGACAGACAGTCCAAGGCGAATGGACCAATTTAGAGTACAATCTGCACATCAATGTTCTAGAGTTGAGGGCAGTGTTTCTAGCGTTGCAACACTTTGCTCCCCTTCTTCCTCTGGGAACTATTGCAGTTCAGACGGACAACATGTCTGTAGTCTGGTACATAAACAAGCAAGGGGAAACCAAGTCCTATCAGCTATGCAGAGAGGCCATGAGAATCTGGCAATGGGCGGAGTCCACGGGTCGCTTTCTGATAGCAACGCACATCCCGGGGTCATCCAACGTCATAGCCGACAGGCTGAGCAGAGCAATACTGTTACCGCATGAGTGGTCCCTAAAACAGTCAGTTGCGAAAAAGATTTTCCACACGTGGGGCCAGCCTTCCTGCGATCTGTTTGCGTCTCCAATGAACGCCAAATGCAGGAGCTACTTTGCCCTATTACCCCCTCCAGGGGAAGTCCCCAGGGACGCACTGATTCACGATTGGCCCCTGGGTCTCCTGTATGCATTTCCTCCCTTCCCCCTGATCACAAAGTTTCTCCAGAAAGCCAACAACCTACACAGGACAATAATCCTCATTGCCCCATTCTGGTCTCGTCAAATTTGGTTCCCCTTCCTCATGACACACTGCATTCGGGGACCCTGGATCCTGGACCCAGAGCCAGATCTATTGACTCACTCGTCAGGGGCTCCCCACCCCTCGCTCTTGTCCCTCCATCTAGCAGCTTGGCTGCTCCAATTCCCAACTTAGCCAGGTCTGATCTTCTTTCACCTGCAGTTCAGAATAGATTAGTGGCTTCCCATAAAGCTTCCACTACTAAAACATATACTAGTAAATGGAAGCGCTTTGTATTCTGGGCAAATACACAGCAAGTGGACCCTGTTATAGCTCCTTTGAATAAAATATTAGAGTTTTTAACAGAATTGTTCCATCAGGGTGCTTCTCCTGCCACATTAAGAGTTCAATTGGCTGCCATTTCTAATTTCCATGTGGAAGAATGTGGGGCTCCTGTTATGGCCCACAGACTTTGTAAAGCCTTTTTAAAAGGGTCTTTTCATATTAGACCACCAATTAGATCTCCTACGTCACCTTGGAGTCTAAACTTATTATTATCTAAGTTGATGCTGCCCCCCTTTGAACCAGCCTCCTCTTGCCCATTGAAATTTTTGTCGTGGAAGACTCTCTTTTTGGTAGCCATTACATCCACTAGGTGAGTATCTGAACTTCAAGCTCTCTCCATTAAACACCCTTATTTGATCTTTCACCCTGACAGAGTTTCTCTTCGCACTAATTCATCCTTCCTTCCTAAAGTTTGTTCTGTTAACAATATTAATCAGTCCATTGAATTACCCACTTTCTTCAAGAATCACTCCAATAAAATGGAGTATATGTTACACAAATTAGATGTCCACAGACAACTAAGGTTTTACTTGGATAGAACAAAAGATCACAGAAAATCTGATCAACTTTTTGTAGCCTTTGCTGATAACAGGAAAGGAGTAGCGGTTACCAAAAGAACTCTTTCTAAGTGGTTAACTGATTGTATCATCTATGTCTATGATTCTTCAGATCAAACTCTGTTGCACAAACCCAAAGGACATTCCACAAGGTCAGTGTCTACATCCCTGGCTCATGCAGCTCGCCTACCACTAGACGCTATTTGTGCGGCTGCTACTTGGTCTAAACCACATACATTCATTTCTCATTATAAGGTAGACAAGGTTTCTAGGGACAGGGCAACCTTTGGTTCCACTGTGCTCAAGAACGTCCTTCCGTGAGTTCCTCAGGAACAAGGAGCTAGGGGCGCTACCCATGTGTAAGAACAAGCGGCGAGATTGAACACTATCACATATAGAAGTTATGTCCTTACCATAACGTTCCATGTGGAGTGTTCATCTCGCCTTTGTTCTTACATTCCCACCCTCCGCCCTTAGGAAGAGCGTTCAGTTTGGTGCCTGGTCTGGGGCATTCTGCTTCTGCATTGCAGTTGTTGTGTATATAGTTGACATGTATATATATGTGTATATGTGTATATATATATATAGACTCTTAGTTCTGTGCATATGTGATATAAGCATGAGTGTGCTCTATCTGACTACTGGTTTGCTTGCAAACTAGATCTGAGGTAAAGGCAGAGGGGGATTGTGGGTATTAGGTTGTCTCGAGCTTCTTCTCGATGCAGAGCTTGCAAGCGGCCGACACGGAGCCGAGGATCGGCTCTGAACCCATGTGTAAGAACAAAGGCGAGATGAACACTCCACATGGAACGTTATGGTAAGGACATAACTTCTATTTATGTCTGTTCACTCAGAACAGTGTATATAGTGTAGGCGTTACTGAATCATGGGGCTGTCTTTCCCTGTGACATTTTTATAAAGCATTCTGCTAACAAACAAATTTAAATGACACTTCACAAAAGTCTTAATTACCCAAATGAATTAATGCTCTTCTGTCTTTTAAATCAAAACCCAGTGGCAAAATAATATCCCTACTGTCATACCTCTTAATGGCTTGTCATTGTTCTCTGACTCTGCACATTCAGGCATTCAGTGTTACTTTGAACTCCTGTGCCTCTCTTCCAATGCATGCTTGACTCAATTTCAGTACAAGTCTTTGTATTTCTCCATTCGGCACTTTTATCAGTTCTTCTCACTTGATCCTGTTGCAGGTGTATGTCCTTACAATCATCTTGTCTGCCAGATTAACACATACCCAGATTCATTCTATCAATTCCAACATTTATTTAATTCTCTCCCAGTTTCTCATTGACATTTTCAGAAGTTTCCTGTTTCTGTAGAATTCCTTCCACATTTGTATTACTGTCAGTCTCCTCTTCATTCTTGGACTCTTCCTCCTGGATAAAACCCACTAACATTTGTAAATTCAAGTACTTCCCTCTCAAAACTGGTCCAGCTGCTTCTGCCATTTCTGCATCAGTCTCCACAGGCCCTGACACTCTCACAGTTATGTGACTGCTATCATTAGGTTCACTGGTATACACTTGACTAAAGAGCATCAGAAGTTTTCTAAGAATAGCCTCCCCACCCAACCCAACTGCGTCCCCTTGTAACATGTGCATCTTACTTGGTAACAGGTGTTTGTTAAGACAGGTAAACAAGTTAACAGCCTGCTAAAAAGTTGTATGTATGTATGTATGTATGTGTGTGTGTGTGTGGGGGGGTTAGTTAGGGAAGACTTACTGTTGGCCTCCATTTATAAGATATATGGGGCCAGCCCAGGGATGAATTTAAGGTTTCCCATCCAATAGTCCAGGTTACGTTTGAATAGTTAGGGTTGGACTCTGCTTCCCATTGTGGGGAACCTATTCCACAGCATGGGGATCTTTTCAGACACATAGCTGTCTCACCATCATGTTCTATTTATGTTGCAAGCAAAGTTCAAATGCCTGGATCTAATGTTTCTGGTGCTGCTTGTTTGGGAATGTGCAAAAGCTCCATCTGGGCTGGATCTAATGATACCTTATAAAAGAAACTGGGTTGAATTTCAATGTGAGGGTGGAATTTTCCTTTAAGAAAAGATGCCTCACCACTACCAGCCCTCAAGGGGTTGTTCTGATTTCCCATATATGGTACTGCCTTACACTTACCCCTGTAACACACTACTGCTGGAATGACACCCCTTTCCCCTAATCACATCAGCTAACATCCTCTACAACTCAGTAGAATTTCTTCTTCTATTTCATTTACTATTACTAGTGGCACCATTTTCCACTCTGGCTGGTAAATACCTTGTGTTTTAGGACCATTATTTATTATATTAAAATTACTCATTTTTGCTATTATCCACTGTATTATTCAAGCTATTTTAGTTGGTGTTTATGCAACTTATTATGTTTGTATTGTCTTTGTTGTGTTGTTTCTTCACAGGTGGGGCCTGAAAATGGTAATTTTTAATAATTTCCTTACCCTGATAAATAATCTTTTTTGGGACAGAACTCTCTCTCCAATGACAGCCTCTTTTATAAGAGCACCACCCCCCAAACCCAAAAGCATAGTAATCACATGGTTAGCGCTTTCTACTATGGATCACAAGGATGCCCATCATGCTACTCAAGCCAGCTGCACCTAGCTCAACAGCTGTAGAAAAAAACTGGTAAATATTGTTTTCATTAAAACAAAACCTGAGCCTTGCCTCTTCAAATACATAAGCCTAACAGTAGATTTAGGGCCCACATACAGTAACCACAACTATTACCATGGACCTGTCTTGCCCTTAAGCAGGCTACCGCTAAGGCAAAATACTTCACTGTTCATCATATCTTCAAGCTGGAGGGAAGAACAAAAGACTAGAAGAATGTATTTTTAATAATAGTGCTACCACATTAAAATGATTGTTGATTCCACATTTTGAGTGCTGGCCGTGATTTTTTTTCATTTGTAATTTTAATAAGCAGAAAAGACTAAATCAGAGACGCATTTATACCACAAATACAGAATCCTGACCAGCACAATCTCTCACACTAATCAAGCCACCCAAAATCTTCTCCAGCTACTGTGAGTATGGTGCAGACCCCTTTCTTGCACCTGAACAGCCTGGTGGAACTCCAAATATTCATGCATTGGTATTTAGACAGATTTTTTTTTTTTTGCCTGCATTTAATCTTCTTCTAACCAATTTCCCCCAAGGGTATAATCAATCTCTCAAAATGATTTGAGACAAAACTGTTTTTTTAGCATAAAAATTTATTGATAGTGGAGATGAAGCATAAAATGTGAAAACAGAGTTGCAACTAATCTTATTTATGAGCATTTCTTCCAGTTTCAAAAAGTGGCCTTGACTTCTCAGCTATGGTTTAGGATACATTTACAGAAACAAAATGCCCTATATACCTGAAATAAGTGGAGAACAGATAAATGGGCTTGTCTCAATTTTCCAGCATGCTAAAACCCTAAAATTAGACAACTCCCTTTTTATGTTTTTAGATGATTTTTAGCTTTGGCTAAATTATGTATTGGTACTATATCCAAAACTGTTTTTAAAGCACAGCCATCTGACATACGAAGTACAAAGGCAATAGAAAACCCTTGCCCCTACCACAGTTTGTAAAATAAATGTCCTGGATTCTGGAATAAGGCTGAAACATGGGAATGCCAATATCCTTAAATATTTTCTCCTTTACCAGGAAACTTGCTAGGACCAAACTGCTGCTCTAATGCTTCCTTTGCATTTTAGATTAGAGTATGACAGATACTGACAGCAACAGTGTGTGAAACACTCACCATCAGAGCTATAAATTACTCCTTGTGCTAGATAATAGTTTGGGGGTGGGGTTACATGTTGCAGAGGACAGCTGCCCAATGATGATTTATGACAGCCTGCTATACAATGCTCACTTAGTCCAGAACAGCCAGGAATGAAATAGCCAGCAACAGGAGACTACAAAAGGCACTTGCCCAGTGTCATGAGAATCAGTGGAACATCTCATGATATGACCCTGACCACAAACAAATCTGCCCAAAAGAAAGAAAAATATGAACATAATTACTTTTCGCTAAGTAAATTAGATAACACAGCCAAATGAAAACTCTAGCATATTTCAAAACATCTCAGAGCTGCAACTCTTCTCTGATAAGCAATACATGTCTATAAATACAGCAATTGTACACTCTACAATTTTAAGAAAATATAAAAGGCAGACAAGTCTACAGCCTTCAAAAAAAGTCACTATTGTGGCTATTCCATGTATTTACTAAAGCTAAACTCATAACTGAAATATACATACAGCACAGTCTCAGTACTGTGAAAATAAGTTTCCACTTATGTAAAATAATATGGTCGGTATGCTTTATGCTGGACATTAAAAGATAATCTTGAATCAATATCAAAAGAGAAACAAGCAATACACCACAGAAAGGAAGCAGCAAAAACACCCTGTTTCAAGTATGCACATTTAAACTCACATGCAGCTTTTTACAATCTTCATAAATACATATATCATGCAAGTTGAAACTGGACACTCCAAAAACTCTCATTCTCACTTTCTAAACACTTCCTATTTTATGGTGGAAGGTCTTAGAAAGAATGATTGCTGTCTATCCCCACAATCAAATGAATCAGTTTGTGCATGCAGCAGCTGCACATGTGAATAATGCATTCCAAAATACTACAACTTTCAAATTTAATGTGGTAGATTCTGATAGAGGGTTTCGCCTGAACAAACATCAAAATTAGTAAGAGACTTATTTTTGTGTTACACATTTGTTTTATCAGGGTTTCACTTATTTGCCAGCCTAACAGGGAACCACAAACTACCAAGGATTACAACATAATCAAACCAACGTTAGTTAAGATTGTAAAATTTAACAAAGCTGGTACTTTACAACTCAATGTGATATAATCTAAGGATTGTGGTTATATGATCTGGATTTGCAGAACAAAAGAAAAAACCCAGCAAAGACAAATGTAAACACACTGCCTGGGGAAGGTTAAATATTCAAGAAAAATGTAATGATCTATCTGAAATATTGCTGAAAAAAAGCCATAAAAACAGTGCACATTTTTGGATTGGGGGGTTGCCCCACAACAAGGGCCAAGTCTCCTTGATCCATGGATCCCCCCAAGTTTTATAGCAAACTCAGGCTTCTGCAATTTTGTGTCATGCCTGAAAAATCTCCCTAGACCAGTGCACCTACCTAGTTAATAAATGAATGCTTGATCAACTACCATCCCACCAAATGGATAACTGTTCAATCATAAACAATTGAAAAACAGCAGTAAACACTTAAGTCTGAAATTGGGGGGCGGGGCATCTCTCCATACTCCATGAGGGGAAACTTGCTACACCCCCGTAACTTAAAAACACCCAGCAAGGATGATGAGTGCAGCCACCCTAAATGCAATCTCAGTATCACTAATCGAACAGCAAAAAAATAACTAGAGGAAACATCCTCCAACTCCTTAGCCTATGACTACTGCAACAGCTACCATGAAAAATATATTTTATTTTTCCTAAAAATTGATATTTTACACCTAATGGCTAGGTGGTTGTTGTTGTCTTTTGGCTGGTTAGGGGTCGCCACAGCGGAACTCCGGTCCGCTAATGATTGGCAGTAGATTTTCACGAGGTGCAAAGGCATATTACTGAATGAAGCGGACTGCAATTTTTTATTACTGGGCAACAATCTCTGATTTTCTGCATTTTTCCCAGATATTAAGGTAAACTCCTAACAAAAACCAGATGCCAGAGCCAAATGGGCTCACATTAAGTACTGGGTATCTTTTTCTCAATTTCCATTCAGATTTTATATTGTAAAGTTGACATTTATAAACTTGATCACTGAAACTATTCATAGTTTACTCAAACTACAGTTAAGAAAACTGCTCCCAAAATTGTGAACATTTCTGAAACACCAATCTCCTTCAGAAGAATTATACACAGAACTACTTGGGGAAGTAAAAGAACACACAACTGAAACAACCTTCACTTTTCTCACTTTGGGGAAATAGTGCTGCTGTTCTAATGATTCCTCTGCATTTTAGATTAGACCTCTTTTCCTTAAAATAATAAATTAAAAAATAATTTATGAAGATGCTGACTTAAGACCTGTACTACTCAGTTTAGCAAGGTGCTGCAACAGCCCCTTCTCAAACTGGCATTACCAAATAACTTGTTTGCATGTAAAACAGCATCAGGAGCTAAAGAAAAAAACAAATGGGGATAGGTGATTCTAGACTGTAACAGTGCATCTTTAAAACCACTTAAGCCAAATATTTAAACATATTAGTTGTCCTGTTTTATAAGAAACAAAAAAAATCATACCACAAATCCAAAAAAATGCAGTACAACACATGGTGTTTAAGTTCTGATCCTTTAAATATCAAAACTTATTTTGCTGTGCACAAACATTACCAAAGAAGACAAACACAAATGGTTGGTCTCTTATTAGCAAAAAGGCAGCAGTATTAATCAACAGCATGTGCACTGTGTACCACTACTGTGTTTGGAGGGGAGCCTCCATGGCTTTCTGCAATTCAAAAATGGCCAAGACAGGCAAAAGGTGTCAGACACTTCAGCATGTACTAGAAAAGCACCAGGTATTTAGTGTACATGCAAATATTGCACTCTGTATACCTATATTTCAGTGCACCAATCATAAATCACTATTATGAAGCCAACAAAGCAAAAGAGTGGTTCTACTAACCACACAGAGGGGTGAAATAAGATGGTGCTGAATCTCAACAGACACAGGTGCTATGGACATAATTTAATACCAGGCCTGGATAGAACATACTGGATCCCCATAGCAGAAGTGTAGCTGAGCATGTTACGCCTCTGTGCTATCAGTCAGGTGTACACAATCCCAAAAATGTGGGTTTGTACCTTGCACAGGAACTGTACGACAATGGCAGAATGACTAAACGGTATAATTGAAGCCTTACGTCTATGGCTGTGTATGCAGAAATCTGAAAATGATGGCTGGTCCACATTAATCAGTAATGTGGGGTGTGTGACACGACCATTACTTGTGCCTCTCATCTGTGTGGATCAGCCTTCATCTAAATTTACTTCATGCCCTCTCTTGTTCTTCATGCTACTCAAGCCTGCACAGGAACAGGTTTGCAGACCATCAGCAACACAGCCTGTGTACAACATGCAGTGATGCACAACTGTACGTGCTGTGTATGGTGAATGGTTCAGAGTGACTTGCATCAATGGAGAATTGCAGCCCACAGCAAAAAAATCCACATACCTTGCAAACAATGGACATAGACCAATGGAAGGTATACAGTCTTAGTTTGTAAATGGGGAGGAATGCAGTACTGCTCTTTACTACCATCATAGACATGCTACAACCAATGAGACAATGCAAAGCACGTAAGCAACAGGTTACCAACAAGCACTGCACACGGCCCATCCTTATCATACTGCTGGACATAAACAACTGGCAGCTTCAACTTGTGCTGAGCTTCAGTATTCTACAGCACTGGACAGCATGCTGGTTCTGTGCACAACTGACAATACGTACTTGGCCAACCCACTGCAAGCAGATAACAGAACTTTACACATCACAAAAGCTACCACCTCTCTGCTGTGCACCCTGCCTTCCACAGTATAGTCACATCTTGTGTTATTTTACTGTGTGACATCTTCCACAAGTGGCATACGGTCATATGCTCAGCACACTAAACTTGTTCAATAGTGCAATAAAACAAAACAGAAGACTAATTCTGTCTTGAAATGCCCATTTCCCGTTCCTGTGTACAGAACAAGCTCTGTGCTGTTCTTGCTATAGTGACCAATGAACATCTATGACTCTCCTTGATACACAGTAAGGACTGAGATACAAGACAAGTGCATCCCACCATGGGACATGTGTAAGGGAAGGAGCTAAATGGTGAGACTGGAAGAGGGGCAATCATTTCATACCAGAGAAGAATGCACCTTTATTTAATGTGGAGTTTACTATCATACTGCAGCAACCCTCTGACTGGGAGGTGGACACCATTTCATGAGCTTTTGTCTCTGTGTAACAGACTTACTGCCATGGATACACTGACCCACTGTAGTTTTCAGCAGGAAAGAACCCTCCCCATTTTTCCAAGGCAATGACTAAAACATACCAGCTTGTTTAGAGACTTCAGCTAATAAGTTAAATTTTGTTTTGCTGATGTCAAGAACATTGTGCGACAATATTACATATAAAAATTCAAAATATTTACAAAAAGTTACCTGCCATGCCTCTGAGAATCCCATACAAAAAAAAAAAAAAAAACGAGAGAGAGTAGCCGAAAACAAAAGTAAATCATTCACAATACTGACTGGTTGTCATGCACACTACTAGCCTGTAAGAAAGATGTAAATTATTTCAAAAGACGTTAAGTATTAGCTAAACAGAAATACTGCAACCAACATATACTGCAGTTACCC